>NW_028280781.1:600000-876054 GCF_059751285.1 Brachycentrus maculatus
TGGCGGTGCCAGTCACCGTCGCTTTATCTGGATCAAATATTTCAAAATTATAATTTTTTATTTATAAAGAGAAATATTTGTGTTTTTATTATTTGAAAAATTCCTTAAATTTCATACTATTTCTGTGAGCCTAAGCGGCTAATTACTAGAAATAGGTTTCAAATTGTGGTAGAGTGTTTTCGAACCAAGAAACTCTGACTCAAGAGTCCGCGACACTAACCACGGAACCACAACCCGAAACTAGTATGATACAGTGGATCATACTATAAAAATATAATATATTATAGTATGATCCACTGTATCATACATGTACTGTAATACTGTTAATAATATAATATGATGTACTGTAGTACTGTTACTAATATCAGCATGATATATTGTAGTATGTACTGTAAGTACTATTACTCCCACTTCATGACGCCCCAGTATGCAGATTTTGTATGGAGGATGACGAAACACCAATCCACATTCTTTACAATTGTGATGCACTCGCTCACAAACGAAGTCACATCCTTGGAGGACCTCTACTGGACTCCGAGAAGGTGAAGCTCCTACCATCAAGACAGGTCGTGAGTTACATGACCCATGTAGGTCTTGGCAGTGAGTTGTAATACAAAGGGAGGTCACAATAGACCTAATATGGTCGCAGTGACATAAGGGACATAAGTATGATATACTGTAGAACTGTGAATAATACAGTATGATGTACTGCTGTTACTAATTTCATAGTAAGATGTACTGTAGTACTGTTACTAATATCATAGTAAGATGTACTGTAGTACTGTTACTAATATCATAGTATGATATACCGTAGAACTGTGAATAATACAGTATGATGTACTGTAGTGCTGTTACTAATATCACAGTAAGATGTACTGTGGTACTGTTACTGATATGATAGCATGATAGTCACCTCCGCCGACGACCTTGGGCTCCTGCGAAGGGATGGGCTTGCCGAGGCGCGTGTGCAGCTTGACCACCTTTTGGTGCTTGATGCCGCGCACGTGCGCCGCGTAGGCGTCGTTGCCCGTGCAGGTCACGTCGCACAGCTCGCAGCGCAGCGAGTTGGTGCTGGCGCGTCCGCTGCTGGACGCCGCCGTGGCCGCCGACACCTTCATGCTGGCCTCCTTCTTCTTGTGCTTCTGCCCCTCCAGGTGCTCGCGGTATGTCTACGCGGGGGGACAGAGCGCGTAACAATCATTATCTACCCGGAAATCCTCGTAACCAAAGGAAATCAAAGGTTCTAGGCTGACAGAATTCGCCTTTAATATAAAATAAGTATTTATTAGAGTATTCGGCTGTCCAAACTTAAAACGCAGTAAGGGACATTTTTATAGGTACGTTTTTTTGCATATTTGGACTAAGTAGGATCTACTGAGTCAAAAAATGCAAAAAAACGTACTACAAAAAAAATGTCCCTTACTGTGTTTTGAGTTTGGACAGCCGTATTGTTTGTAATTGGTTTAAATAATTTAAGAGTTTTCTATGAGTTTTGAGACAAAATTTGGATTCATAAGAGATTCTTGTATTAATAAAATAATAAAATTTAATTTCATGATCACATCCATAGATTAAACACAGGTTTTCTAACCCTTATCCGCACACAATGGTGCGTAGGACACTGCATCATATAAACACAGTGTTTTCTTGATTGTTAACACATAAAGGAAAGGTGGTCAGCCCTCCGCTTCAGGTACATGTCTAGGGTACCATTGAACAAATATTACAGTGAAAAATCACTTATATTTATTTGAACTCCCTCTGGGAATCGAACCCGGAACCTCCAGTAAGGTAGCCGGGCGTGCTGACCATTACACTACAGAGGCGGACTCAGGTAAGAAATGGAAACTCCATTTGTAATTTTTTGATAGCTATAAATTGGGTCATTTCAGACATCTTATAGTCAATTAGTCTCAATATCGTATTGTCCAATAAGTTTAATGTAATCAAAGGCCCAAAAGTAATAAAAAAATCTTAGAATGTAATTTTACTTCATGGTCCATCATAGAACTTGACCGATGCACAGTAACAAAACCTGCCGGTGCATTCATAGAGCTGCCGTTTACAATTTGAAAAGTTAGATGTTACCTGCGGACCGGCGCACGAGATGCGGCACACGTCGCAGTAGTGCAGTTGCTGGGGCTTGGGTGGCTGCTTGGGACGCATGCGAGCTCCCCCCACCCCGCTGCTCTTCTTGTATCCCTGCCAGCCTCCGCCACCACCCCCACCCCTGCAACATACAATTACCTTATTATTAACACTAATATCTCACTCGACACACTTGGCACCAAAAAAACATCAAAATCCATTTAAAAGTAAAATCTCTCCATTTTTAATTTAACATATAGAAGGGTATTTATTGTAACTGCAGACAGTTGGTAGAATTCCATATTGAATTGAATTCTACATTTATTTATGTATATATTAATACGTGACGCGTTTTGTCTTCCGTGTTTGATAATTTCCTAAGACGAAACGCGTCACGTATTAATATATACATAAATAAATGTAGAATTCAATCCAAAGAACCGTGTTTTACTTTGGATATTATTACCCAACAATATAGAAGGATGTTTTTTACGCCTGTTGACTGCTGGCGACTGATTCGATATTAACCACCCAACTCACCAAAGAGGTTTGTTGCGTTTTTATCAAAGCTTTGCAAAAATCAGTTTTTTTTTAATCATAATAGTAAATTTTAAAAACTTCAAAAAACCAAGCCGATATGGTGTTTTTTGGAGGGCCCTGGTATAGATTAATGATATTTCAATAAACACATATCGGTCGGGTGTATTTTTATGCCTGCGGACTGCTGGTGACAGGGTTTGATAATTATATAATTATAGTTAAGACCTTAAGGGCGTTTGTGCACTACACGGAATTTTACCGTCCGGCACGTCAGTTAGCGTTTAAAACGATGATTGGCTTGTGCTTTTGTCCATCTTTCTTCGGATCAGTGTTCTTGATCGGTGCATTAACCGGATCCACGCGGCTCGCATAAGCGTATGTGTTTTAACAAGACATGCCCCATACGCGGCTGACATAAGCGTTTGTGTTTTCACTTAGCTCCAAGTTTCGAACCTCAGTTCAATTTGGAGGGATTTTTTCATGGTGTGGAACTTTGGATAAAATAATACGTCAATCCTCGGCCTTATGACATCTGTTGAAATATCTGACTAATAATTTGTAACATCACAAGGATAAATAAAACAACAGATCCCTGATTTTTCTTGCGGTCTGTAATTAGTCCGCGCCATAATCATGCCCTATATCTGTCTCACTCTCGATGCTACGCATCGCCAGTGGGTAAGAGTGACACACGATGCGTGCTTTGATTTATTTATGTTACGATCTAATTTGTTTATATTACGATATATTTCAAGAATAATGTGACACACGTGTATTATAGAGTACTAAAAAGGCACAATGAATCCCATTGAACGTTTTTGTTTAAGAAAATAAATCCTTTCATAACTAAATACATGATAAAAGTAATCATTTAAAAAACGGCGAAATACAGCCGCGCATGAGCGTCTCTTAGGAACAAAGTTAACGCGTTTAAAAGGTTAACACATTGCGCGTAAATTCGATCACGCTAAACTGTCATAGTCGCTTTCATTTTTCAAAACCGGACTGCTGGACGGCAAAATTACGGGTAGTGCACAAACACCCTAACAAAGAGATTCCTACATAATATTCATATAAAAATATTAAATATGTAATTTCTTTGTTTCTGACTGTGAAATGAGGCCGGCGACGAAGGTAAAAATACCCTTCCGATAAGCATCAATTGACTGAATGGGTAGAAAAACCTTTCCCGTTCTTAGTGTGTTAAGTGTTACTTAGTAAATATGAATAGATTTTTTCAAATAGTGGTATTCAATTAGTAAAACTTAAATTAAAAATGGATAGATTTTACGACAAAGTGACTGCCGAATCAATTAATGAAATCAGTAAAATCTCATTGGAATTTGGAAACCAAAGGCACCAAAATACGAAAAAAACAACAAAAAACTATAAATTCCCATACACAAACACATGCGTGGATGATGTTTCAAAATAAATTGATATATATTTTTTGACAAAATAAAAGCAGTGAATGAAACCGGTAATGCAAATCAAGTGAAAAAGAAAAGCTAAATTTTTTCTTAACACTTTTCTTGCAATCAAGTATTTAGCTATATTTTTTATTATTACGCTGAAATTTTTATTACTGTTGTTCAAATTAACAGATATTACAACAGAAGTGTAAAAATAAGTAATAAGCTAGTATGGAACAGAATAATATTTATGAGGAGTGTAACGTAAATATTCAATAATGAATTTATTTATGTTGTTATTCATGAAAAAAACAGACATTTCTTTTAATGCCTCTAAACTTGTTTGTTTTATTTGCCAGCAATAAAGATAACATCACAGTAAAACAACGATTTTATAACCAAATCTTAAATTTATACAAATGCACACAAGGATATTGTAAAATATTTTAAAAAGACGAGTCAAATTACAACACATGGAAAAAATACATGCAGCAAATGTCAGGATTACGATTTGTCTTTTGTATAAAAAAACCAACGAAAATAATGTAAGAGTTTTGAAATTGAATCGAATTAAAGAAAAAACTGAAAAAAGAGGGAAGATATTTAAAAAAAATCTATGTTTGATTATTACTGAATTTGGTAAAAACATAATCCAACCATTTAAATACTAGGCTAAATTTGTTTCATAACAAATAGGTTTTTGTTTAATTGACATATTTATAGATCTGGTGTTTAGTTTGTAGAACTCCATTTTAATTTATATATATTGAATATTAAAGTCAAACATCAATTTTTAGAGTCTACTAAATTGTATTTAATTATTGAGAACACATAAAAAATTGTTTTGCCTTGTTTATGGCATTTTCAAACTAGGCGAAACAATTATCACAAATTTTATTTTATGTATTTTTAATAATAAAATACAATTTAGTAGACTCTAAACATCAGTGTTGGATTTTAATTTTTAATATATAAAATTGACATGTTAAAGTAATATGGTTATTTACAATCCCAATTGTGCTAGAGAACATTGGTGGTCCTTAACCAATTCTATAAGATGATGCTGAAATGAAGCGGATTTTTGATTACAAATTTCATTCAACATCACACACACTGACGTGTTGATTTCAAAGTTGGGCCAGTAGGATAATTAAATTAGAAGGCATGTTTCATTATGTCGAGACAGTTTTGGCAGTCAGTGTAATGGAAGCATGAACATACCCTCCTACAGCACCTTTATTTTGCTGAGCTACGTACATTGTGGCAGCACTGTAGAGTGCGGCGTCGTATCCCGAATATGTAGTGCTGCTGGTCGCTGTTGTTTCTAAAATAGGACAGTGACATTATTGATAAATTGTATGTTTTATATAACAATTTTTTTTTGCAACTCACTCAACAAAAATATATTTCGAGTACTTTTTAGTACAATAGAATAAAATGCAAAGTCAGGAAATACATTTCACCATTTGTATAATTGCAGAGTATGTAAATTATAAGACATGTGCAGTTTATATTATTATCATTATATTTTTTTATTTATATTTGTATTATATCATTGTTAATTTCGTATTTTTAAATTTTATCAATGATCAATATTTCAATTTAGTATTTTTACAATAAAATATCTTGGCAGCATAAAGTTAAATCACTTTGTGCTTTGGAATGAGTAAAAAATGTAACACTTTGAACAAAAATTCATCATTTGCTTAATCTGTGAAGTGTCTTAACTCCATCTGAACTTGAGTAAAAAAAAAAAGAAGTAGCGATACAATAAATATTATTGGTATCATTATATTCTGTTAATAGATGATGATACTGATAATGGTTAAAATTATAAATTTACTTTATTTCGTAAAGGAAAACCAGATAGAGGTGAAGACTTCTTTGCAAATTAAGCTAACAATGTGTGGGTTAATTTATTTTGGACAAAAAAATTACATTTACATAAACAACAAAAAAAAAACCAGCATCAATCTGTTACAATTTCCAAGGTCGGGTTTATTAAAATTTGTTTAGTAACATCAAAATAACGTGCAAAGGCGCTACTTTATGAGGCTTGTCTGCAGGTCGGATACTAAAGATATGGATGGTAAATGTGAAAAATACATCACATACACCCAGACAAATTGAAAAGAAATCTTTCTTAAATTTATTTTGCACTGGGTGGGAATCGATCCCGGGACCCCATTTTCGCAGTCGAGCGTCTACCCAACTACGCCTATCACTAAACTTATAAAAGCCAATGTCAGTTTGAAAAAAAAATCAGTTATTAATGAATATGTTTGATGAAGTATGAAATGGCAGTTAAAAAGTTAGTATAATAGTTGTGTGTGGTTACGTTTGGCCGGAGTGGTGGTGGAGTGCTGCGTGGCAGGCTGCGGGGGCGCGGCCGGGTAGGACTGCGTGGCTGGGTAGCTGACTGCGGCCACGGTGCTGGCCCCCGCGCCGTACGTGCCCCCGTACTGCGTGCCCTTGGCGGGCTGGGCCGTGCGAGCCGCGTTACTCTAAGGACAACACACCACCTCATTAAAATTGAATCTATACAATAAAAATTATATCATATTGTAATTTAAGACAGATTTTTTTCTTTATTTTAAATTCTTTTGCATTTCACAATTTATTATAATTACAAATACATACAAATATATAATACTAATACAATAAAAGATCCCACAAAGGCATGGCCTGTGTGTGGGTACACATTTTATTTCAGGTTGAATGAATGAATTTACTGGCATGAATACAATAGATATTAGAAATAAAATTAGATTAAAAGTAATATAAACGAAAAATATTGGATGGTTCCAAAAAGGAATGTATGAATTTAACCAAGCTCATGGTTAAATTCATACATTCAAACCCGTAGGACCACTGCTGACCTTATTTTCCTTTATAAAATCTTAAATAATTATGTAGATTCCCCAGAGCTTTTATCACTAATTAATTTTAGAGTTCCGTTAGAAAAGGACAGAAACAAAACTTTATGAAAAATCTCTAAAATAAAAGGTGATCATGTAAGCCAGCATTGATGTTTTGTTCTCTTCCCAGAAGCCATCTATCCATATTGGCACCAATATACTATGAATTTTATCATAGCTGCACGAATATGGCAAGTAAACACAGTATGAGATAACTCTTAGTCGGTGTCCAAAGAACGCAGTCTCCGAGTTATCTCGTAATCGGTAGTCAACGTGTAAAGGTGAGGAATTACTATATGAATGCTCGCATAGTAATATAATTTTTTTTTCTCTTTAATTTTTTTGCACCTTGCTTATAAATGCAAGGTCATGCTACGGGTAAGGGATTCTTGCACTTTTACTATAGTGCTTTCCAGTATGCATTATGTGGGAGAACAAAAAAAGAGGGTAGAGCAGCGTTCAGCTGCTTCACTCCACTACATTTAGCTCCGTAAATATTGGTCATGGTTGTTCTACAATTCCCGGCTCCGACGTTTATCCTCCTTCATTGTAGTTTTTCATCTCCACAACTATACTTTTCGGGTAGTCTATGTACAACTTGGTGACGACTCCGCTTCTTAGCATCTCCTGCGGGTTCAGGGAGTCGATGTTGTGAGCATCACACTCCATTTGGAGAATCCACCTGTTTCGCTCAAACATTGGGCAAGATCTCAGTACGTGTTCCACAGACTGAGCAGTGGTGCCATCACGTAATGTGTTACGTTACGACGAAATGGCTCCGGTCAGTCCCCGCCATAAAAGAAGAATAATTGGGAAGTTCCTAAATAAATGATATGATCCGTGATGAGAAGGCGTGGAGTACCTGAGCGTAGGTGGCGTTGGTAGTGTAGGCGGGTTTGGGGGCGGGCGCGGGTTCGTACTGCGGCGCCTGCTGCTGGGTCGGGTAGGCGGTGGCGGCAGCTGCGGCGGCCGCTTGCTGGTAGTACGCGCTCTTGCTGGCGTCGTACTGCTGCGCTGCCGCACTGCGCCCGTACGCCAGCTGGTACGTGCCCGCCTGGGCTCCTGAAGACAACGCAATTTACATTACACACCGCTCTGCCCCTATCCCTATAGGGTATCGCATGGTGTACAAATCATTAACCTAGCAGGCTCCAAGAGATTTCAATACCACACATATGAATTTTAATTAGATAACTTCAGTATTATTATTGTAGCACGCTCGGCTACAATTCTGGAGGTCCCGGGTTCGATTCCCAGGGGGGTCAAATAAATATAAGTGATTTTTTCACTCTAATATTTATTTCATATTACCCTGGACTGGTACCTGAAGCGGAGGGCTGATCACCCTTTCTTCATGTGTAAACGATCAAGATAATACTGCGTTTATATGATGCAGTGCTCTATCTGGCGAGGATGCGGATGAGGGTTTGAAGACGTGAAATAAATAAAAGCCCCAACCGTGGAGCCATGCACTTCCTGGCAAATATTTAAGTCATAGATTCCACGTCCTTCCTAGTGCAGCACCAATCAGCGATTGGCGGCGGCCACACGATCAACCTTCCGCTTCAGGTACCAGTCCAGGGCAATATTGAATAAACATTAGAGTGAAAATATCACTTACGTATAATCACTTATCCCCTGGGATTCGAACCCGGGACCTCTAGCACGGTAGCTAAACACACTAACCATTACACCACGGAGGCAGATATCTCGCTAGCATCTTAAATTATGTTATAGTTTGAATTACCAATGACATCTATCGATACATGAGTTAAATCAGCAATATCTATTGATTGGAATCTGACAAAGCGCCCTTTCATTGGGGTGATTTCTGTTTAAAATATATTTACTGTATGAATTTATATATTATTAAAATATTAATTTTTTAAATATTTATGTCAAACACACTCTGCACAGCAGAACTTTCTCTTTAATCAACAGTAGGCACTATAAATTAATTTCATTAATCGATTCGGCATTCACTTTGTGGTAAAAATCTATCCATTTTTAATTTAAGTTTTACTTAGTAAATACCACTATTTCTTAAAATTTACTGTGACATGTGTTTCGATGCATTCCACATCATTTAACGGTGTTTGAAAATTATGCGAAATGCATCAAAACACGTCACAATAATTTTTATGAAAGAAATAGTTGAAATTACTAAATAAACCTTTAAATAAATAAAAATAAAAACTATAAATTAAATCTACCAGAAGTTAAGACATCCTTCTCACATAGGAATCTTACACAAACCTAAACTCTCTTATGAGCTTGTAATTATCTGGTGAGCAGTGACTTTTAGATAGGGAAACTTCAGTATCACCAACTACATGTGTTATAGGAAGGATAAATGGAATAAATTTTATATGTTTGGTAAATTTACAAAGATTTTTTTTTACAAAGATCACTTTTATGGATTTTTTTCAAATATTCTGAAAGCTAATTAGTGTTCGTCACAAATAGAGTCAGTACAAAGTCCACCCTTAAGTGCTCCCGGAGCTCAATCAAAACAAGAAAAGTAGTTATAGAATAGAAGAGTAAAAGAAAGATAAAATACTGCAATAGTAAAAAAACCCGAAGAGGATTATTTTCTGGTGATCAATTTAACCTCAAACTACTACAGCTTTTTACAAAATAAAATATTATGGAAAATTCAGAGTAGGGATCTTCCATTTCATTATAATTACATATTTGCCGCCAACAAATGCAAATGGTTCCGACATTTGGAGTATTATTCACGTCTAAATATAACATTTTGTTGCAGAGATTAAGGTATATAGATGCCCCAACCGAAAAATTAATTGGGTAGAAATCGATTTTACAACAATAGTTATGTATGACAGATTTGGAAAAAAAATACTTAAAGAGGCCCGTGGAATTAAATGGGCGGTTCATATTTTATGTTATAAGAAGCCCAAAAAGGGGGAGTGTGGTGTTTCGTGATGAAAATTATGCAGATGAACAGTTGTTTGGATGAGTTTTAGCTTACCTGCGTAAGTCCCCTGAGTAGCGGCGGCTTGGTAAGCTGTATCGTAACCTGCGGCGGCAGCTCTTTGGGTGCCGTAAGTAGCCGCTGTTGCGGCAGGAGCTACGGCGTACCCAGTTTGTCCACCGGCATAGGCAGCACCAGCCGTGGCAGTTCTGTAACAACGGGAGTCCATCGTTAATCGAGTCAAATCCGCCAGTTTCCGTTTAACAAATAACTTTTTTTCAGTCCGTTTAATGCAGGGAATCGATCGCCGATACTAACCGGCCACCATCTTGCTTTGCGGTGCTTCGCAAATCGACAAACCGGTGCAAGACACTATATGCAGAGGAAATAACACAATATTCAACGAGAGGCGCGAGAAAACTCAATAAATAAATGGAAAACCATACCCGTACTGCGTTCCACCATGCGTAAAACCGAAATAATTGTTTGCGGCCATAATTCACATACGCGAGACAATACAAGCGCGTCAAACGAAAAGATGGCGTTCGAGACAGACCGGATACTATAGATAAAATATACCGGTTAGCCAAAAAAAATGTAACCAGAATTTCTGGTGCTGCCATAACAAAAATAATCTAAATTGAGTCTATGGTTAATTAATTGAAGATTTGTTTATAACTTTCAAAATAACTTTGCAATATCATTACAAAACTTAATAATAATAATAAAAATAATAAAAACTTAAGACTAATTAATACTTTTAACTAAACTAAAAAGATTAAGTAATGATCTCAAGTAGCTATTAAAAAAGTCAATTGAGATTCATATAATAGCTCCTTCTTGTCAAGTAATTTTTTGATATTGTATGAAGAATGTTTGGATAATATTTGCTTACCACTGTGCCCAGCATCATGATGGTTAAAGTTAGTCAATAAGATATATTGTGATATGACAAAGGTGTTTTTTTTAAAAATAAAAATGGAATGTAACAAAGATGGTGATTACAATTTTAAATAAAGGTTTATTTTTTTTCAATCCAAGGATCTTCTATAATTTGTTTGTTTGTTATAAAAGTTAAAATCAAATGCTTTGCATATTAAAAAAATTACTTTCGACTTAAATCGTATTTTTTAAGGATCTTCAAAGTTTTATTGTCTACCTAGTAATAATGATTAACTGTCTAATAATTACTTATCTTAATGGTTTACAAATAAAAGCTGATGTACAGTTACTGAAACTACTCGTACATATTTTGCTATTATGTCTAAAAGTCGTAATTGTCAAAATCATTTTGAGTTATTTTTTTCATTTGTAATACATTCGTACATATTCGTCATCCCCATTTAACAACCATAAAGGTGAAAGTAAGAGGGTAAAAAATCGTGCTCGAGTTGTATGGCGCATCTGAACTCGTCTGTGAAAAAATTGACGCATGGAATGCTTAAGGTTGGCCACCAGTATTCCAGAGTAATGGTAATTTACTAGAGAATAAAATTATTTTGACTGGGCGAGGGTAGAATACAGGGGATGAAGACAGCCTAACTATTTATTTAGTGTAGATTTTTCGCTGTAAGGAAAACTTTTACGAAACTGTTTCTTCAGCAATAAAACTTCTTAAAATTCTTCTGCACAATAAAAAAAACATTTAGGAGTTTTTTAAATCATATTTTTAAATCATATTTATTTTAAAATCGTATTTTCTTATGGTGTACTGAGTGCGTGGAAGTGTCTGGTAAGGGAAAGGTGAAAACTCGTTATGAGTATTTAAATGTTTTAGAATTTAGTACATAAACCCTGATGATGACAAGGATCTTGTCGAAACCGGTTGGATAAAGTGTACCAATAAAAAGTGGTTAAAACAAAATTGTTTTATTTTATAAAAAATGTTTATATAAATAACTCCAAGGTCTAGATAAATCCAATACAAATAATTTGCATAAAGCATTGATTTTAACCTTAACGTTTAAAATAATGTAATTTTTTGAAGAAAGGAAAAATAACATGTATTGAAGGTGGGTTCAATGACTCAAAATATGACTGTTGCTTCATTTTCCTACTTATTATTCCGTCAGGGATAAATATGATTGTAGCACTTAATATAAAAAGGGCTTACGATCTATGAGTTCACGACCCTAGGGTTCATTGGCGGTCAATTGGTCAATCAAAGGTCACCGACTGGACGAATTTTGGTCTATTCAGTCTATTCATAAGAGGACCAACAACCGCCATGATTTTTATAGCCCTTGATAACTCTTTGTTTTAGTGCATTACGTGATATTATGCATAAACTATGTAGGTACTAATCACGTATTGTAAATACACTTGGGTCTTTTTTTATGCGGATCTTTTTTATGCGATTTTGATGCTATGCGATTTTCAAACGTAATGGAACCTGTACCTTATTTTTTAATGTTATTCAAGTATTTTTTTCTGCGAATTCACATAAAAAAATCTAAAATTTAGACTAGTGCAGGTTACAACCGTTAAAGTGTGATTGTGTCACTGGCACGATGTTAAGCTCAAATCTTACATCGTATTCAAGAGATGCTTTATTGAAAAAAAAACAGAAAAAGCACTTTTATTAATTAGTTATTTGGATGAAATTTATCTCAAAAACGATTTCCCATATGTGGATATTTAATTAAGGAAAAGGCTCTTTTTATTTCTATGTTTTTTATATATTTTTTTTTGCGATTTTTGGTACTTTCTATCATTTTGATTTGAAGTTATGCGGTTTTAAAAAATAATGGAACCTATCCCCCCGTTTTGTACGTACTTCAAGTCTTTTTTTATGCGATTTTTTTATGCGACTTCTCGTGGAACGTATCTATCGCATAAAAAGAGGCCCAAGTGTACATGAAAGTGTGACCACTTTCGTGTACAGGAGTCGGAATAATCGGCGGGTATGGATGAGACTTGAAAATTGTCCCACCGCATTTCCAGATCTGGTACAGTAGCATCCAGGCTTCCTGACAAACCTTCTCTTCCTGAAAATGTGAATCAAAATTATATCCCGATGTTACTGGGAATTTACATTTAAAAGCTTTCGATGTCTCTGTCTGTTTGTAGAGGTTTGTAAACCCACCACCAAATTTTCTAGAAGTGCCTCAGGTAGTTTGACAAATTGCAAGAATATTTTCCGAGATTATAGTCGAAGCTCTGTAGTATATTTGAGTTTTTTTCAAGCTTTATTTCTATGTGGAAACATTAACCTTGACAGTATTTTTTGAAAACCACACTCCGATTGTCATTTGAGGTCATTTTGATTGTCATTTTCTCAAATAACCTGTCAAATCACAGGTTATTTGAGAAAAATTGTACATTGGATTGATGATTCTAGCTGTTTCATATTTTGAGTAAGTAGCATTGTGTAATTTCTAAAGTGATATATATGAGTTAGAGTTTAATTGAGAATAATAAAATATATGAAGTCAGTTCCGCAATAGCTTAGTTAGTAGCCACTGCGTCTTACAGACAAGGAGCTCATAAGTTACACGGAGGTACCTACGTCAGTTTTCTTAAACGTAAAAGCAAATTGATCATTAATAATTGGTTCGTAACACTCGAAGCAATAGTGACGTTGAACTGTTCCGGTATAAGCAATTGAAGGAACAAGGTCCTTTATTATGAGATAGCTGTGAGTAGTTGCTTATATTAATAAAGTACTGGTAGAGTCAGTACATATAAAATCAGCCACAAACTTATATGGATTGCATTGTGGGTTTATTCGTCGCAAAGTTATCAAGTAACAAAGTGGGTTGGTTGCTATCTACTAAGGATCCGCCGCTATCTATTACGCTTCAGTCACAAACTATCGCCTGTTGGTTACAAAATCTTCGACTCATCGATCGAAAGCTCAAGACAGGTCGAAAGCAAGTTTGGGTCACAAGCTATCAAGGGTGGGAAAATAAAAAAAAAACGTTTTGGCAAAAGCGATAATTTGGTAGCAATTCATTAAAAAAATACGCTTTTTTATTCTGCGTTAAATTAAAAAATATATTTTGTGGTTTATTGGTTAAATGTTATGGTTATTTTACAAAAGATTGCTATGAAGAAAATTGTCAATATGAGGGCTGTACTGCTGAGTTTGGTGGTTGTGTATTTCTGCACTGTGTCGTCATTTCCTTACTTTAGCGTCGATAAAGAACAACGAGGTAATTATATTTTATTTTATTTATTTGCACATTATTACAAAAGAATAAAACAATAGTTGGTTATTTGGTGTACTGGATGAAATTAAACAATATCACAATTCTTAGTCATTCATATTATAAAGTAATTACTTATTTTTGTGAAACCTTTAAATGGAAGCGATTTACAAATCACAAATAAAAACTATAAATCAAACAATTAAATATACATTTTCAATTTTAGATAAAAATTATAAAACTTTAAAAACATAATTAATTGAGTCGTGTTGTGGTCCCGTGGTTAGTGGCACGGACTCTTGAGTCAGTGTTGGTGGGTCTGAGATCACTGTACCACGACTTGATTCCAACTTTAATTACGGGTCGTTTAGGTTTACAAAAATATGTGCAATTAATTTACAAGAAAAATATTTCCTTAAAAAAGCATAAAACGTGTAATTATAAATCTAAATTGTAAGATACACCTATCCGATTTTACGTCTAGTAAAAAAATAATTTTGAAAAAATTATTAACAAATATTGAAGTTCTCTTGTTTTCATATCGCTCACTCCTTTCAAGAACGTCATAAATCAAAAAAACTTGAGTTTTCAGGAGAACGTTTTTAAAGTTAAAAAATATAACACAATGTAATAAAAATCAATATCAAACCACTTATTGAACTTTTTACTGTGCAACAAATCTTTTTGGGTAAAACCAGAAGGTTTTTTCTCCATTTAAAAAATATTTAGTTAATTAAAAATAATAATTAAATAATACCTTTTCTTCAAAATGCAAAAACAACTTTTTCTGCCCTGTAGCAGGTAAATATTAAGTTAAAAATATGCCGCTTTTGCTGGGATATATTAAATTTTCTGGGCATTCCGAAAACACGCACAACTGAATGTTGACGATTTTTTATTTATGACGTTCTTGAAAGGAGTGAGCGATATATGAAAGGTTTAATTAAGTTATGTCAGAATTTTATTAGACCTAACTATGTTAGGTTTTAAAAATAAATAAAAGCCTATTCTAAATATTTTTAATCTGGGGCCTATTTTTTCGATTGATTTACAAAACTATTGTAAGTCAATTACTCACCTTTCTTCCAGATTTTGGTAACTGAACGACACCTTTATGGCATTGGTTACACATGTTCGAGAAAACTCGATTCGATTGGTTTGAAAATAATTGATAATAGGTACTACACCAATAAAACTTACGGAAATATCGAAATACGATATTCAGGTGGTGAAAAATCCAGACTATATCATAATAAATAGATTGAGAAAACTGAATTTATCGAGTGACCAAAGAAATGTATACGGTAATCTGACCAAGGTAGGAACAGGATTTTTCTTTGTCATAACTTATAACTGTTTCTATCAGTTTTTCATTTAATTGTTCAGAAATTGTACCAGTGCGGAAGTCTTTAATCACCAAATATATTGAGGCAACAAGTTCATCGATCGAAATAGCACATGACATCGATTTGGTTTATTTCTGAATTTACTAGCAAACGATCGGAAAATACTAAAACAACGGCAATTACGAGCGAAAAAAATTTTGGCGCTAGTCCATAATAAAGTACCATAAAGTTGTTTTTGTTTAAAACTATTTTTAAAATACACATCTGAAGTACCTATCTATGTAATTTGACGAGAAATTTAGTATTTTTGCAATACAACAAATCTTTAAACGCTATGTTCTGAAAACATGTCGCTCACTCCTTTCAACAACGTCATATATAAAAAATCGTAAATTTTCAGTTGTGCATATTTTCGGAATACCCAGAATATATACTACATCTCAGCAGAAGGGGCATATTTTGAACTTAATATTTTCCCGCTACAGGGCAGAAAGTGATTTTTTTGCATATTGAAGAAAATGTATTGTTTAATTATTTTTTTAAATATACTAAATATTTTTCAAATGGAGAAAAAACATTCAGGTTTTCTCTAAAAACATCTGTTGTACAGTAAAAAGTTCGATAAGTTGCTTGATATTAATTTTAAATACATTTCATTCTATTTATAAACTTTAAAAACGATCTCCTGAAAAATCAATTATTAATTAATTAATGTATTTTCTGAATAGGTAAAGAGTTGACTATTTTAATAAAAAGTCAGGAATTTCACTGGCTTTATAATAGCCATAATAAAAATAATAATATTTTAGCCTGATTAAATAATTCATAAGTTTATTTTAGCTTATTTATAAAGCTCCACTTCTAAAATAACATCGTCTCAAGTGCACTTCATATTATATTACTCTTTCACATCTCATCAAAGATGAAGAAGAATATAGAAGTCTGGGTATTTACGGGGCTGACGACCGCCATAGGCTGGTTTAAGTGATCACTTTATACACGTGTAACATTCACCAATTCCACCCATTATTGACAACCACACTACTCAAATTCTTGGATCAATAAAACTGCACTAGAGAAATCTATTGGTGAGATGAAAAGAAGCTTTTAATTGAGCAGAAACTCTTATATTAGTATGTGAGGTCCGAATCCTGGATTATAATCACACACATGAGAAACGCCAGAAAATATCATTTTCATCTTTATTATTTTAGCTTATAATTTGACCAGTTAATTTATTTACAACATTTTGAGTGTGTCCAAATACTTGTTCACAATTTTGGATTATCTCCAATTAAAGGAGTTAGTTTTCATATTATATTCATATATTCATATTTTCATTTTTCATATTTACTTATCATACCTTTATAAAAGTTTGAAAGACCGATAGAACAACTGGAAATTGAAGATAGGCATTGCAGGGATACGTTTTTTTACGGTTTTTGTTATGTTAAATATTTACCGTTCAACTTATTTGCATAATTGATCAATTAGAGAATGCGTGAGAATAATAATCTTTAATCCATTCGCATATCAGTTTAAAAAAAAAATTAAAATATTATATCTGGGATGTAATGTTTGATTTCTAACTGATTTTAGTTGATATTTCATAAGGATATATATCAAAAGGATAATTCTATCCTTACATCTTTGGTCAAGTGTCGTCAGTAAATTTGTAAAAAAAATATAAGAAATAATGCATTACAAAAAGTTTTCTTTACTGATTTGTAGATATCACACTTCGTATCTTTATAATATGAACCACCCGGACGGAGGCGTGGTTTGAACCGCGACTGATGTGCAAATGTAAAATTTTCTTAGTCGCCAAGATTTGGCGGTTGATATGCCGATGGGTTAAATATGATGATCTACTATTATATTGTGATCGGTTGCTTCTTACGTCAACGGAAATGGAACTATTATAAGCTACATATGCTGAATAGCTACCACGCGACATTAGTAGTAGAGTGTATCTCGTGATAATATCGTAAGTATGATGATCGTAAAAATGTAAAGTTAGCTATCCATCAACAGTGTTTACGTCTATAGCAGTCTGTGGATAATTTGGCGACATGTTTTGTATACGTTCAATCAACACTGGGTTAGTAACCTACATTCTGAAAGGAAAGGATTGTCGAGTGACGTCTTCAAGAATTTAAGACCCCTAATACTTAATATGATAATAGCATATTATAATTTATAGTTTTCGGAACTTCGGTACTTGTGACACTTAGTGCAGATGAACGCACAATTTAACCCATTTATGACGGATGTTGTGTCTCGGACTAAGGTACGAATTGGTAATCCGTATTAGGTACTTTATATTTTTTATTAATGTTTTACTTAGTAAATACTACTATTTCTTATATATTGAGCAAACTCGGAACGCATGCAAATGCAAAAGCTTCTGCTGAATAAAAAACCCTCATCCCACTGCGTCAAGCACTGCGTTCAGAGTTTGAGAATTTTGGATCTATATATAATACTACAGGATTTATATATATATATATATATATATATATATATATATATATATATATATATATATGTATAAATATATATATATATATATATATATATATATATATATATATATATATATATATATATATATATGTATATATATATATATATATATATATATATATATATATATATATATATATATATATATATATAAATATATATATATATATATATATATATATATATATATATATATATATATATATATATATATATATATATATATATATATATATATATATATATATATATATATATATATATATATATATATATATATATATATAAATATATACATATATATGTGTGTGTGTGTAATCTGCTGTAATCTGTACTAATTTTTCCCGATATCCCAGACTCCCAAATTCTTTTTCATTTTCATTGTTTCAACTGATAAATTTGTTAAAGACATTCGTTTGAAAATGTAATAACTAGGCGAAACAAATGTCACAATATAATTTTTTTATGTGTTTTTATTAATAAAATACAACTTAGTAGACTCATAAAATATGTGTTTGATTGAAAAATTAATACATAAATTATTATCCTACCCCTACCCAACGCTGGTCCTGCTAAGTACTCTGTCAGGCTCATAAGTCATAAGCCGAGTTACACGTGGCTCGCAATGCCCGCTCGCCCTGGTGACACTCCTCTCGTGATTGACATATTTATTGGATCTAATGCTAAGGTCTATGTTAGGTTCATGGAGACTATTTACTGACTGCCACGTATTGTCACTGCCGGGACGTAAGAGTACAAATATCCTGCATTGCACTGTACACACTTCGCCACCGGAGCGAACAGTTCATGAACTCAACTGTCTCAGATTTTAACAAATCGCTCACTCCTTTCAACAACATATAAAATATTTAACAATATATAAAAGAAAAACTTGATGTTTTAGGAGATCGTTTTTAAAGTTTAAAAATATAATAAAATGTATTAAAAATTAATATCAAGCCACTTTTTGAACGATCTTTTTAGGTAAGATCTGAATATTTTTCCTCCATTTGAAAAATATTAAGTATAAAAAAATAACCTTAATATTATATAATATAAAAATATACTTAATATTATAACAATACCTTTTCTTCAAAATGCAAAAATAACACTTTCTGCCCTGTAGTGGGTAAATATTAAGTTAAAAATATGCCTCTTTTGCTGGGATATAGTACATTTTCTGGGCATTCGCTTTTTGTTATATGACGTTTTTGAAAGGAGTTAGCGAAATGTCGACTGGATTTATCAATGTTAATATATAATTTGTGGCCTTACTAGGTCGCGCAATGATAAATTATTATTGCAGACTTTCTCTGGAATCATTTATTAACGTCAAAAAAAATCCTCATAAATAACCGTGTCATAAGTAATTGTTAGTATCAGTTATATGATGTATATTTTTGATTAATTATCCAAAATGAAATGTTTAGATTTCGCTTACCATTTAATAAATAACAATTATATAAAAAACAACAATAATGTAGAAATCGTTAAAAAATATCTAATGTTGATTCGGAATGATATAAACTGCAATCGTTGGTCTCATAGTTTTTATTAGGAAAACTAAACGCATAAAACTATTGTCTTAGCTGTAATTTCTTTTATTTTTAATAAATACTTTTCTCTGATCTCGCAGGTCCATCGGTAGAATTGGACCAGGTGTCTGTGAGGAGAATCTCTGTGGTTCCGTTGCCGGCTAGTTTGTGGCCCGTAGTCAAGCATCGAATGGAGACCTCGCCTTCCATTCCACCTATCCCGTCCTACATATGGGTAAGCTGAAAACCAAAAAAAAAACAAATATTCATAAAATATATATATGTAAATATATATACATATATATGTATATATATATATATATATATATATATATATATATATATATATAAATATAAATAAATATATACATATATATATATATATATATATATATATATATATATATATATATATATATATATATATATATATATATATATATATATATATATATATATATATATATATATATATATATATATATATATATATATATATATATATATATATATATATATATATATATATATATATATATATATATATATATATATATATATATATATATATATATATATATATATATATATATATATATATATATATATATATATATATATATATATTTACTGTATTGTATTATAGCAACAGAAATAGCGCCATTTTACTCAATTCTAGAATGACAGTCGCGCCATCTCGTAGCATTTCACCACAAAGACAATTACGTCGACGTTTCTCTCGATGTAAACAGTCTTTCCGCACATTTGACATATCGCTCACTCCTTTCAAGAACGTCATAAAAAAACTTGATTTTTCTGGAGAACGTTTTTAATTTAAAAAAATATAATACATTGCAATAAAAATAAATATCAAGCCACTTATTGAACTTTTTACTGCGCAACAGATCGTTTTATGTAAAACCTGAAGGTTTTTTCTCCATTTGAAAAATATAAAGCATATTAAAAAAAAAACATTATATTTTCTTCAATATGCAAAAACAACACTTTCTGACCAGTAGCGGGTAAATATTTAGTTAAAAAAATGTTGGGATACAAAATGTTTTTTGGGCATTACGAAAACATGCACAACTGAAAATTGACGATTTTTGATTTATGACGTTCTTCAAAGGAGTGTAATTACGTCATTGTTGCACCAATAAGTGACATTTATATTTTATTTGAGTGGTTTTAAGGCATTTACCACATTAAACATTATAAGTTTGTAGATTGTAAAGGTTTATAATGTTTCTATCCTTTTATTTCAGATACCAGGCGGGAGGTTGCGGAGTTTTCCACAAAGTTGAAAAATATAAATTCCAATAGCCTACAGAAAATGCAAAGCAGATGGTTACTTAATTGCTAATTATATAAATGCTTAGTGGGGGTAGCCCCCCTTAGGATGCTGGAGGGGTCGTGTGGTGAATGTAGCACCTAGGGGGCAGAAGGGAGGGGGCTGAAGAAAAATGGTAAATTTTTGACAAGAGGGTAAAAAAATATCTAGGCATAACAAAAAACTTTAAAGCGCTGGGATTTTTATTAATTTATTCCAATCACAAGGTTTTCAAATTGAATTTAAATGCAAAGCTAAAAATAAATAAAAATAAATAAATGAAACACGTGTTTAACACCACTTATAAGATTATTTTTAGTTTTGTTTCTTCTGAATATGTAAAAATACAAATCGTTTGTATTTTCACCTGTTGATGAGAACATATGTAGTTCTCAAAGCTAGTCGTATTTACATAATTAAACTCAAAAATATATTTTCATATTTATATCATCACGTTATGCTAAATAAATAAATAATATTTCACATTGAACATTATTTAAAACAATTGTTTGGTAATATACCATAGTAATTGATCAATAGAAAACAGTACATTTATTCAAAAGATAATTCGACTGTCGCTTTATTTCGACAAATAAGTACACAGTGGGCGCCGATAAAATTTTACTAATTAAAAATTTACTTTGTAACTTTAAAACGTTCTTTTCAAAGTGTATGTGTTTTTTTATGTTAATTTTAATACTTATATTTTACATTTTTTTCATGCTCTGTGTTTTTCTATTTCCAATTATATTTATTTCAGAGGGTGATAATTGATGGTCATCAACTAATAAATGTAGGATTCACGGAATGTAATATTCTGTTTTAAATAGTTTAGTAATCAATAATTTAATTCTCATTTGATGGGATTTTTAACTCATTAAAATAAGGTACAATTAGTGTCCTTTTTAGGTAGCTGGTAGGTATATCTTTTATTGTAATATAGTTTTGAGTTAAGTACATTTTTGTTCCTATTATATAGGAATGAAAAGTGAAGAAATTAGGTACTTGTTTATTCACCCTACGAATGTTATGAGATGAAGCATCTATCGTGTTTAAACGAAAGAAGATTTAAGTGTGATCATACCATGGCTTGCATTTGGCTGGCTGGAGTGATCACCTTACACACTTATGTAACGTTCACCTTTCTATCTTTTATTGAATATCAATAATATTTAAATATTTTTTAAAAATATTTAGCACACATATCCACTGTTGTTGGATTCCTTTCGTGTGTTGGTTGTTATTATACAGATTTAAAACTTGAGTTGAGATATTAGTGGAGTGTGTCATACATAAATCGTATAAAAATAATTGCATCTCCAGTTGAGACTGTTACAAAATTAAACTTGAATGTTTGAAAGGAGCTGAAAAAAACATTTAGATTTTTTTTTATGGAAGAATGAATGTAATTTATTTGTGTTATAATGGTTGACATCGGTGTGATAATTGATTTAGATTTTCGGTTAAAATAATAAATATTGTATTGAAAAATATGTAGTTGTAAATACGGTAATATCTAACGACCATTATATATTTGAATAAAAAAATGTTTATACTATACATACTTAAATATATAATGAGTATTATTTTATTTATGTCATGAATGTGAATGTTAAATTATTTTTGAATAAATAATTGATTAAACCCTTTAAAGGTGTCTTATTATTGCGATTATTTTTCAATTGTCTATGATACTCCTGTTAGGTTAGGTAATTGAATTTGGCGGGAACGTGGAAGTCAGTTTCCATGTTACGCTGTTTGCCGCAGCGCAGGCGCGGCGCTGCTGTCGTATCGATTTGAAGGAAAAACGATGCTGTATGGACCGACAGAGGGCATTCGCTGCAGAGGGAAGAAGGTTTGAGGTCACCGCCCACTTTTCTTCCCTTACTTAACCTCAATTGTTTATTTACCAACTAAATAAATTACGTCAAAGTAAACCGCAAAATTATCATACTAAAATTTATCAGAAAATGTTAGATTAGATTAGAAAATTTATTAAAAAAAATAAAAATAAAAATGGGGTGTTTTGTGAAATTGTTTGTAGTGCTGATGACAGTGAGGTATGTTCATTGCGGTAAGTACTTTATTTTTTTAATACTTGATATTTATATATTTTATATAAACAATATAAACTTATATAATATTTAAATCATTAATAATATTAAATTATGATGTACGATAATTACCGTTAAAACTGTCACTTAATTATAAACACGAAATTAATAAAATGTAAAAAAAATTATAACTGTCTATGTGTTTATGTAAATTTCTATATATTTTATAAATTTAAACGTTTAAGAATATAAATATATAATCGTAACAACTATATAAAGTACAGATTTTTTCTTTTAAATTTTGATTGAATTATTGAAAAGAAAAACCAGTAAAAATAACAGTCGAAATATCCAAGCTAATTTTTTTTGGACGATTGTAAAGTTTTACGTTTTTGTATTTATAAACAGTCTCACAATATGAAAAGGAAATTTATTCTTTTTTGTTAAAATTAAATTGAATCTAGCGTACAATTTTTTAATATTAATTTTATAAAATTTATTGATTGTATTGTATAATATATCTTTTCATTTTATAAATATTTTTCGAACACGTAATTATTTTTTCTGAACGCCTTACAAAGCATTACTAGTAACGTGACGTTAAAAAATCTTGGTGTTACAAATAATATAACGTAAAATTATGTGAAATAAATTAATAATGCAAATTTATAAAGCAACAATCGGCAAATAATACGTTATATTTTGTTTTTAATAGTGAAAAGAGAATCTAATACAGTTAAATAAAATTAAATTTAGATTATAAGCAAACATATTAAACATTATCTTTACTCACTAAGTGTAGTAAATACATATTTTAAGATCGGCAGCATTTAATTTGTATAAATTACAGTATTCATATATTTTTTAAAATATAACAAACTAAAATAAGTTTTGTTTTAAACCGTTTTAAACATAGAAATCTTTAAAAAAAATAATTCAATTTTAAAACGTGAAAATTAAAAAAAAATGATCTAAATAAATGTAAAAGATATAAAGTGATGAAAAGTCTTATAATCTCTGACAACCACATATGAAATTTGTCCTGAAGAAGAGTCCTGTACAAGAATTATATTATTACATATATGGTTAAACGTTACCTTAATAAATGTATTCAATAAATATAATACGGGCGGATATGTTTTTAAAACATATCCGCCCGTACATATTTATATATCACAATTTTTTTTATTGTTAAAAACAATTTCAATGAAATGTTATGTATAAAAACAAACACAGTAAAAAAATTAAAGAAATATTTTTTAATGAATAAGTATGCCTAAATTATTTATATTTATATTTATACGCACAAACACACATTTATACAAATGCATACATATGGGCAAGGATGCAAAATAAATTTTAAAAAATTTAGAGGAAGTGGGCATAGCCGAGAATTATATCGGAAGAAGCTATTCCTTCTTAGAGGTACGATGTGGTAGATTATACTTTTTAACCCCAAGTATATAATTTGAATAATTTCACATTTCGCTCACTCCTTTCAACAACGTCATATAAGTAAAAAAACTTGATTTTTCAGGAGATGGTTTTTAAACTTTGAAAATATAATAAAATGTATATAAAATAAATATCAAGCCACTTATTGAACTTTTTACTGTGCAACAGATCTTTTTAGGTAAAACCTGAAGGTTTTTTTCTCCATTTGAAAAATATTAGGTAGGTATATTTAAAAAAAATAATTAAACAAACCATTTCTTCAAAATGCAAAAACAATACGTTCTGCCCTGTAACGGGTAAGTATTAAGTTAAAAATATGCCTCTTTTGCTAGGATATAGTACATTTTCTGGGCATTCCGAAAACACGCACAACCAAAAATTTACGATTTTTGATTTATGACGTTCTTGAAAGGAGTGAGCGATTTGCAAACATTATTAATATAAATTATTACGAAATCCCTATCTTTTTTAAATCGTTCGACTAAATCCGCAGATGGCGATTTAAGTTTTAATAAATGTTTTATTTAGACAATTGGTAAATTTTTATTCCAGCCGCTACTGTGAAACATATAGAAGCGAACCCTGATGCTAAACGTCTCTACGATGATCTCCTGAGTAACTACAACCGTCTCATAAGGCCCGTTAACAACAATACTGAGACCCTCACGGTGTGGCTGGGTCTCAAGTTGAGTCAGCTCATGGAAGTCAACCTCAAGAACCAAGTCATGACCACCAACCTTTGGGTTGAACAGGTACGATTAAAAAAAATTGTAAACGAGATTTAAGAACATATTATAGTTTCCACTTGGCGATTTCCATTTTTAAAAAGGGGATATACTCATATATTCTTGAGCCCTTGAGGAAGTATTTTACGAAAATGGCGCTTAATAAATTTTCCAAATAAATGAATTAATCCTATTTTTCTTGTTATTATTTACGGTCTAATATACTGCGCCACTTTTTTTTAAACCTTTTCCTCTTCAACCATAAAGTTCTACCAACCTTTTAGGTTGTAGTATATAAAATCTACACACACTCGTCTAATCGAATGTGTCTAACTCCATTTAGGGTAACATTCCATAAGATGTACTCTACGGACTATGCCGATGATATGTGTACATCCATCTGTATATTTACATCTTAAAAAAAGATTTTTTTTGTTTTTTTAAAAATTAAATTAAACTAACGATTTTTGATTAATTAAATTAAAAAAGTGATATATAAGTGATATCATGTTAAATGAACAGGTAGGGATTTGACCCCGTTTAAATGAAGTGCTCAAAATTCTGACATTCAATGTACTTAAAAAAAATCATAAAATTCAAAACCATTATCAAATTATCACAATGTTGGCAATTTTTTTCATAATATCAAAAGTGGGCTTTTTATATATCGAAAAAATTATCGTCAAAATCTCAAAATGCATATACGAATGCATATATGAATACAATTTGATAATTATGGGATAATATTATTTTTCAGAAATGGTTCGATTATAAGTTACGATGGGATCCAGAAGAGTATGGTGGTGTTGAAATGCTGTATGTCCCTTCAGAACACATCTGGCTTCCTGATATTGTGTTATACAACAATTGGGATGGAAACTACGAGGTAAAATAGAAATAATTTGCGTTAAGCAATAGAAATTTTTGTAACTAAATAAGGATTTACCTTAGTTAAGTAAAACTTAATTAGATATAGACAGAAAGCGTTTATTCATATATATTTACAGAAATCTTACAATGTTCTGAAATTTCTGTTGTTTCCGGGTTTGAGCCCACTCTACCACAACTTTATTGTTATGTATTTATATTGGGCCACTTCGGTGTAAAAAATTAGTCAGAAATTAAAACATTTGCGTACACAATAAAAAAACAAATATTTACTCTCTATGCAAAAGAAAAAAGGACACATTAAACGTACATAAAAAATTGAATAGTTTAAAATTCAATTAAAATAAGAAAAAGTCAATATTTTTATTACTATTTATTTTAACTTACACATTTCGATAAGTTTAAATCAAATCTCTTCGTTTATTTTCTAATTACATTAATTTCAGTGCAAAGACAATCGCAAGCTTCAAGAAAAAACTTTTTTTCATTACATCCTTTTTGCTATTCAAACAGCACATATGTAATAAAATATTAACAATTGAAAAGAATACATATTTCCTTACGTACAAGCATTAATGAGTTGAAATAGTTGTTTTCTAAAAATATGTATATCTTCATAATATATACTTGTCATTTGCTCACAAAAATTGTATAAAAATGAATAAAAAAAAAAATATATATATATATATATATATATATATATATATATATATATATATATATATATATATATATATATATATATATATATATATATATATATATATATATATATATATATATATATAAATATTAAATGTTAAAATCAAACGCTTGTTTGATTTTAACATTCAATATATAAATTAAAATAGAGTTCTACAAAAGAAATGCCAAAATCAATAAATTAATTTTCAGGTGACATTGATGACAAAGGCGACTCTAAAATATACTGGTGAAGTATTTTGGAAACCGCCCGCCATTTATAAATCTTCTTGTGAAATAAATGTCGAATATTTTCCATTTGACGAGCAAACTTGCTTCATGAAATTTGGATCTTGGACTTACAATGGTATTCAGGTATGACGTGATTTCATTTGTTAAAAAATAAATTTTTAAATTATTTACTTAGAACGTTTTGTCTGCAAATAAATTTTATGGGAGGTTTTTCCAGAATCAGTTTGTATGTAAAAATGGCGTATTAATAAGTAGTGTTTAATAAGATGCATGATTTTTATTTAGACTTGTAAGTAGCTTTTATTGCAAGGGAAAAAGTTCATTTCGATTGATGTTTATAAGTAAGGAATATTAAATATTGTAAAAAAGAAGGACAGAATATCAACAGGATTATATTATCTATTGGTTAAGTATTAGATTTGTGGAACAACATTACATTAAAAAAAGGGATAAGGCCAATTTTGAATTTATTAATAAAAACACCAATAGTTTTGAGAACTACAGACGTTATCAAAATAATAAAATTAACTGATTTTCTTTATTATCTGTTGCCGCTCTTGAAAAATTAATTTTGTATTTTATTTAAAAGTATGATTTGATTTTTTATTTAAATTAAATTAAATTTTTATATTAAAGTATGATATGATTTGATATTTGTAGTCATGAAAAGGATGTGCTAAAATATGTTGACACTTCTCTTATGATTGATTTCAGGTCGACTTGAAGCACATGGGTCAAGTTCCCGGCAGCAACTTAGTACATGTTGGTATAGACTTGAGTGAGTTCTACCTGTCGGTGGAATGGGATATACTAGAAGTTCCAGCGACGAGGAATGAAGAGTTTTACCCTTGCTGCAAGGAACCCTTTTCAGGTATTTTACCGGAAAAACGAATGAAACACCCTTTGAAATTTATGAAAAAAATCCGGGTCTATGTGCAAAAAAAAAAATGCGCGAGAGAAGTGAAGTGAAGAGAAGAAGTGAGAGAAGGTTCTTGAAGCAGTTGCTTTTATGCGTTGCTCTCTTTGCACATGTTGACGATTTTGTTATTTCTAGATTACAAAATTTTATTGAAAAAAAATCTTCAATTCCAACACATTAAGTTATTATCATAGTAAAAATTCATCCTTATTTAAGGTATTAAAAAAAATCAAATTTTACTGTTATATAGTGTTTGTAATTTGAAAGACGTATTCGTTTCAGGAAGTACAATATTGTTATAAACTTATATTATTTTTTAACATATCATCAAATATGAAGAATAATATAAAAGTCTGGGCATTTACGGGGCTGACAACCGTCATAGGCTAGTTTAAGTGATCATTTTACACACGTGTAACATTCACCAATTTTACCCATTATTAACAACCACACCACTCAAGTTCTTGTTTTATAGTTTTATACACATTATCTAATTTAAAATTGTTCTTGAGTCACTAGAACTTCACTAGAGACATATATTGGTGAGATGAAAATAAGCATTTTATTTCCATATTCTTCTTCATCTTTGATAAGATGTTAAAAAATAATTTGAAAAATAACTCTCATAATTGGAGATAATCCAGATCTGTGAACAAATATTTGGACACACTCAAAATATTATAAACTTATGTGTATTTTCACTATTGACCCTTGTGAGGCATTCACTTTCAGATATTACGTTCAAGTTGACGATGCGCCGCAAGACCTTGTTCTACACGGTGAACTTGATAATTCCCTGCGTCGGTATCACCTTCTTGACTGTACTGGTGTTCTACTTGCCGTCAGATTCCGGCGAGAAGGTATTCGTATTGTGACGGATGGCTGCAAGTTTCGTGTCGCTGGTGTCATTAAATACTTTACATTTCGCATTATTGTAATATTTGACTAGACCAAGCAATGGAAATGAAAATCTGTTAAATTACGTAATAATACGATGAGAGGTTAGTTTAGGTTAGGATAGATGTAATAATACGATGGGAGGTTATAAAATATAAGGCTTATTTATTGTAACTGCAGACAGTTGGTAGAATTCCATTTTGAATTGAGTAATGTATCCAAAATTAAACACGGCTATTAGATTGAATTCTACTTTTATTTACATATAAATGATGATATGTGACGCGTTTCGTATTATTAAGACATTATCAAGCACTCAACATGTTCGATAATAAATATAAAAATTGTATTAACATGTTTGTATTCGGCTCAACACAGGCCATGCCTAAAGAGCCGTATAACATATAGTAAATGTATATATGAAATAAATATATATCCATGAATGTATCTATGTATTTATGAAATAAATAAAATAAAAAAGAAATAAAAAAATAAAAAAAAAGTAAAAAATGTCTCAATAAGACGAAACGCGTCACATATTATCATATATATGTAAATAAAAGTAGAATTCAATCCAATAAGCGTGTTAAATTTTGGATATATAACCCGACAAATATAATGCTGATACAAAACGCTACTAATTTAGTTTAAAAAAATATTAAAAAATAATTGAAATTAGAGTTTAATTCTCCACTACACTATTTGTACATAAAATTAACATAGCTATTTAATTCGACTAGTTTCGAATCAAATGATTTTTTCCTAAGAACAGGGTCAATCTATTAAAATAAATTATAAATAACTACATTATATGGACATTATAAATATGAATATTTATAATGTCCGCCTCCATAGCTTACTAGTTGCCGTATTTGGCTACCATGCTGGCTGTGCCAGGATCGATTCCCAGGGGAATCTAAATAAATGACGGTATTTTTTAACTCTAAGATTTATTTTAAATTACCCTGGACTAGTACCTGGAAATTAAGACTGAGCAACTTAGCTTAGTATGATTAACATATCATTGCATCAGTTTGATGCAGTACCCTTTGCACCATTAGGTGTGAATGAGGGTAAGAAGAAAAAAAATTGATTTGTTGAGTTACCTTGATAATACACGAGTATTGTATGTACATGTCTTAGTAAAAGAATTGATAATCAATAAACCTTATGGTTGATAATTTAAAAATCAAAACATAATGGCATATTTTATTCGAGATTTCCTTTTAGATTTTTCATATTATATACTTGAGAAAATATCAATACTAGTCAAGGTAAGTTTATGATGATGCTGTCTAATTGTTAGACCTTAAACGTGTGGCTTGTGTGATTGAGGAGAAAGTAAAAATTAAAAGACGATTAAATTATCAGATAATTTTCATTGGACAGTTAAATTGATTTTGATAGTCAATTGTAAGTACACTCAATCTAGTTAAATTTTTATGATAATGCCGGATGTAAATACAATTACAAATTAATACATACTTTTATTGCAGAAGGTAAGTACTTGTATTAAATATTTAGAAAATGTAAAATAACAAAAAATAGTTAAAAATAGACCCCTGTAGAAAATTGATCAGAAATTGAAATACAAATAATTGCAAAAAAATATTGAGAAAAAAACAAAAGAATTTACACTGAGATGTAAATGTATACAAAGGGGATGCGCAAGAAGTGTGCTTATTTGGAAAAGCTATGATTGTTGTAAAAAAACAGTAAATGTTAAATGTTGTAAACCATGTTAGCAGCATGCGGCATGGAAATGTGAAGACAATGTTGTAAGTGTCAATGTTGTAAGTTGCCAAAAATACATAGAATGAATATCAATACAAAATATGAAATGATTGCCTGAAATTTCAGATATTTACAGCTGCCTAGTATAATGAATATGTTTCATATGTAAATTTATATTTCAAAACTTCACTATTGAAATAAATAAAATTGATCGTCATACGGGCAGAGCCTGTGTGTGATGAAATATAAATGGATTACTTCGTATTTATGTCTCAAGTAATGCGCCTGAAACAGAGATATGAAGAAAAAGATTACTTAAAAAGAATATGCACTTGTATAATACCACTTTTTCATATCCAACCTGCGTATTATAGTAATAATAATTTAGGTGAAATTCTTGGAAAATAAAAAAATCGAGATATTAGACGGAAGCGGTGTAGAGACTGCGATTAAAAATTTAGTAGCCAAACTGAGAGAAATCTGAAAATAAGAATAAAAAACATCACCGTGGACTTACTAGTAATTATTTCTCTGAATTCGCGAATCACATAATAGAAACTAACCACCCATTTGACTCACATACAATTAAATTATTACACTCAGTTACAAGCAAAGTTCAAATGTCATGAACAATTTACAAAATTCAAAAATATATAAAAAAATATAATTCTGATGAAACATTAATTAATAATATGTTTTTCTAAAGTAGGTTACCATTATTATTCATTTTACAAAAAGTCCTTTAACCTCCGCATCTACTTATTACCCTACCAACCTCTATACATACCTGAATAATATTTTGGTTCGTTAGTTTTAATCACCTGTCGATGTAGTTTTAAACGACTGTAGTTTCCGTAACTAGTCGTGTGTAACGAAATAAAACTCGATAAGCGGTGAAATACAAGTGTTTATTTTTTAAATAAATAATCAACATACCATTCCATAAAGTTAATGCAGAATCAACAAATATTAAAATAATTACATTTGATTTTGATATGTAACATGTAACATGTAACCCTCTATGTTTTGTGTCTAGCATCTAACCCTAGAATCCCACTCCTTTCGGTTGAACAATCCACTCCAAGCAGTTCACATTACCGAGTCGAAATGAATGGTGTACCAGAATAATCAAAACGACTTAGAAATTTGGACTGCTCCGGATTGTTCATAGAGCTGCCTGTCATGTCCTTTGCAATATTGAACTTCCACCATGTTGGACCATCAGTGTAGCTTGAATAGTTGGTTGGAGATTTCCCCAGAGTCTCCGAAAGATTAGATATCCGAGTACTCGTACAATGTGTATGTTTCTAGCTCGTTCGATGTTTTAACATGTATACAAAATACAGATTCACCAGCTAAGATCAAAGCAAATGATGCAATTGGCTTACAAATATAGCAAAGTAGGTACATGTTCTTAGTCACGCAAAACGCATCCAAATTCAATGTGTGGGCATTTTAGTTCAAACGGCTATAGCTAAGACAATATGTTCATAAATGTTGTAAGTAGAGACTAAATAATTTCATTTTATAATGTTGAAAGCGAACTAGCTTCCAGAATATGCAGAAATGATTGTCATAAACTACAAGAATTTTTTGGATAAATTTATAATGGTATCGTTCTAATTATTACAATTTATTCGATGGTTGAGTAGTTTGTAAATGGAGTCGTCGATAAATATAAAAATTATAATGATTAAAAAAAACACTAGTTTTTTACCACTTGAGTTTTATTATAGACTACATGTTTCAGAAGTTAAACTTCCATCATTCAGGTCTGTATAATAACTGTTTGAAACAAGTGTTTTCTTTAATCATTGTAACATGTCTTACCACAAAGTTAATGCCGAAACAATAAATAAAATATAAAAATTATGTTACAGAAATCTTTGGCCGCTTTTTAAAATTGTTTAGGATATCCCATTATTAATATAGCGACTAAAATACAATCGAAGCAGTTGCTACCTCTTATACTAGTCGAATTGCAAAAATAAATGTCAACCGAAAGACTGATTATTAATGTTTATACTGATAAATAAATAATAAAATGGTGGTAAGTAAATTAGTAAAATAAAACAGATAAAGGGTGTGTAAACAATAAATTAAATAAAAAATTAAAAACACAAGCAATAAATAAATACACGATTCCTGTTGGTTGTCCTGTAGTAATTCTTGAACTTTGTAATCCCCAAATAAAGGTCACATTGCCGTACGCTAGGATACTATCGTAGATACTACTACTACCCTTAAAGAAACCCTTTTAAAAGTTAGAAAGTAATCGTAAAAATATCCATTACTTATCCATTTTAGCAAGTGACGTCTTAAATATAGACCCCTTTCCCAACTAACGTAATAAACTGCTTTGGGAACATAGAAAAATATAACCATTACAGTTTTTAGATTTTATGTTGACATCGTATTATTTTGCTTTAAATGTAGTAAGCTATATGTTGTTAGAAATAGACGTTGTGCAAATAACTTATGTTAAAAAAGTTATTTTAGTTAAAAAAATAGATGTTAAATGTGTTAATTTTAATGGTTTTCAGCTTTATTGTGCAGATTAAATATGCAGCGAGCCAATATATTATATTTTGCTTATGTGAAGAAAAAAAATGATAATATTAATTTAAATGTTTTTATTTCATTATCAATGTTTTTAGAGTTGAAATATTAATTAACAGAAGTTTCAGTTCAGTCTTCATTTTCTTTTATAATTAATGACAGCTTAAGAACTTAATTGTATTTAGTTTTCAGTAGGCGCCGATTTTTATAGTTTGAAGGACATAAAAAAATAATAAATTAAGCATAAATAAATTAAATAATTTTTTAAATAATAGATATAAGATAAATTATATATTAAAAGATGTCTTATGGGTTGAAATAAATTAAAACAAAATGAATTTACATCAATTTTCTGTGAAAATAAATTTATTTCTTGGATAAATAAATTTATTTGCACCGTACCGAAAGTACATTAAAGAAATTCGCATCATCATAAAATATTTTGTGAAAAAAAATCCGAAGAGTTTGTTGTTCAATTTAAATCATTCAGTGTTTAATAAACTGGTCATTAAAAACCCGACGTAAAACGATTTAAGAAAAAATCTGATTATGTGGCGTTTGAGGCAAATAAATAATTTCTTAACCATATTATGAGAAACAATCGCTCAACTAGCCTGTCGAATTCATTAATAATTACGTGTAAATATATATTTTATGTCTGGTACATACAAACTGTTTCTTTGATTGATATCGATAGCGATTTTGGTACTTTTAGAATTGCAACATTGCAACTATAGGAACATTGAGAATTGCCGTAATTAATAAGTAAACAAAAATTACGAAAGCACCCGACCTACGACAGAGACTCACTGATTTCCGCTATTTTTATGTGCGACCAAGAACCGACAATGTACGAATATGAAAGACTGACAATACCAAAAAGTAGAGAAAAAACGGATGCTGCAAATTCGAATGCATAGAAAAACTTTAGAAGACTTAAGGTTTTGAACAAACGAACATTCACATTTAAATTTTCACAGAGATAAAATCACGCGCGTATTCAAATACAACGTTGTGTCAAATTTCAAAGGAATCAGTGGATAACTGTAGAAGATGTAAGTTTCGACAAAGTGGATATTTTAATATTTATTTGTATATTGTAGCTTTATATTACAAAATTCTCCGAACATAATTGAAAAAGTAACGTATTTCGGTGAATCGGGAGATAGAAGTCAATTAAAATTTTCTAAAGTTAAAAGGCAAATATAACTTTGCCAAGTTAAATTTGATTTCAGAAATTTCAAGTATTTAATTCGGCCAGTATCGAGTAAGCGATGCAAACTCGTTAGGGCGTGCTATTGGAGTCTAGAAAGTTGGGAACCATCGAATTTAGAACCAGAGTGACGGCCAAACATAACTCCGACTGTTAATTTAATTAGCGTAGTTCCATATGTGATATTTATAGCAGAAAGCTGGTCCCAGAACATCGTCTAGCACTTAGCATGCAAATCTGGACCAATTCGACTATATAAATCCAAGCATCGATATATGTTTTAATCTGCCAGTCCAATATTAAAATTATAAGCATTGTATCAATTAATTAAATTTTTATCATATGCATATTTACAATTCCAAATTTACAATTATGTGTCGTCACTGGGATTTCCCGTGCCAATACTTAAAGTTATTTGATTAATTATTTTTATTTTATTAGTAATATGATCAATTAATACCGATTAATACGATATATTACAAATCTACTTGCCTCTGTTAATCAATTATTAAAAGGTCTTTCACACATAGTTTCGTTATTTAACGACTATGGATAATATGGGTTATATAGCTTTATTGCCTTATAGTCAAAGTTCCTCTCACTAAACGTGGTAAATGTTTTATTTTGTTTGATGTATTTTTAATCTTGTAATTATATATTTGTTTTCGTATAGTATGCCATGTTTAAAGCACTCACCGGTGAGTGGTTATATACTCACATAACTAACATTTAAGAGAAAAAAAGTAAAAAAGAGTAAACACAAAGTAAATGCATTAAATACTAAAAAAACTGAAAATACAAAGAATTTTGTCTAGTCTCTCATCAGTTTGATGATATCGGTAACGATGAAACCCAGCATCTGGTTAAATAAAATACAAGTAGAAAAAGCTATACGGTTGTCGTTTTTTTATTCTATAGAATGAAACAGATGAAAATTGGCGATACATAATTTGAAAGCAGGCAAAATAAAGTCATTCAAAGAATCGAGAAAAGTCGTTTTATTATAGAACACGTTGGTAAAACAGATGAGAATTGCGGATATATGTATATATAATTTTAAAGCTGGCGAAATAAAGTCATTAAAAGAATAGAGAAAAGTCGTAAATATAAGTCGTATAAGTCAAAGTACAAAGTCGTATATATAATAAAACATATGAAAATTGGCAATATACATAAAATTTGAAAGCAGGCAAAATAAAGTCATTCAAAGAATCGAGAAAAGTAATTTTATTATAGAACACGTTGGTAAAACAGACAAAAATTGGCGATATTTAATTTGAAAACAGGCGCAATAAAGTCATTAAAAGAATTAAGCAAAGTATGGTAATTTTATAGAACACGTTGATAAAACAGATGAAAATTTGTGAGGTATAATTTAAAAGCGGGCGAAAAAAGTCATTAAAAGAATCGAGAAAAGACGTTTTAATATAGAACAAGTTAGCGAAACATGAAAATTGACGATACGTAATTTGAAAACAGGCGCAATAAAGTCATTAAAAGAATCGTAAATCATACAAATGTTTTCTTGGTTAATAAAATAATATCGGTTATCTCGAAGTCTCGCAAAAGCATCGAGTCACGGTTTCGATTAAATCGGTACTAAAACCTTACTCGGAGCAAGGTCAATTATTTATTTATTTATTTAATCTTTCATGTACAGAAAATAAACAAGTACGTTCGTGGGCTTATTGTTAAAAAACTATACCATCCAATCAACCTAAAACAGACCAGTGATATTGATCAAAACGTTTGATACCATATATAGCTGTTAGCAATCAGAGGGCAGATAGTACATACTTGAACATTAAATAAAACATAAATTACAAATTGATGATAATAAGGAAAGCACATGAAAAAGGGAGTTAAGGGAAGGAGGTAGAGGAAAAAACTAAGGGAGGAGGTTTGATGGACAGTTAGGATTCTAATTATAAATAGTAATGTCTCAGACGTTTCTTAAAAGTTATTAGAGAAGGTGCACTTTTTTCAAGGAGAGGTAATTCATTCCATAGTCTGGCCGCTTGGACAAAGATGGCATTACGAAGGTTTTATAGCTAGTTAACCTTCCCCTCCCGGCGATATGTATTTACTACAACTTGACTTTAAAAATGAGAATACCATAAAAATTAAAATATATATGGGCTCAGAATTTTAGTATTCCTTCGTAATACTTTTACGTGTTACACAAAAGTATTATAAAATAAAGTTATTTATTTGCAGCGATGGAAATAAATAAAATGTAAAAAAAATCGGTGAAGAATCACCAATACACAAATATTACTCATAGTATGCGTGCGTGCCGCACTTTACGTACACGCGCTCGCGGCATCATTCTGTTTCCGACGATCTCATTTTAGAAGCGCACAAGCAGTCGTTCAGGATGGTCGTGTCGCTACGCTAGCTACGGCGGCAATTGAGATGAATTTTTGATTTTTTTAAAGGTATTTTTCAGAGCTAACATTACAAAATTGATGCATTTCAACTTCAACTATGCTCAATAAAAGCAACATTTAGGAATATTTTCATGTTTCCCGTTTTTAAATCACATTTTCAAATGTTGTGCAAAATACATACACCGTTGCACGCGGAAGTTCTTAGCACCGTAAGGGAAGGGTTTTGAAGACTGTAGACTGAAGACTGGACAGGCTTGGTGGTCCAGTGGTGTTAAGTTGGCTAGGGCGTTTCAGGTAACTCTGTGCATATCGATCCTCCTTTCTCTGACGGTGTTCTTCCTGCTGCTGGCCGAGATCATCCCTCCCACCTCCCTCGCCATCCCGCTCCTCGGCAAGTACCTGCTCTTCACCATGATCCTGGTGTCGCTCAGCGTCTGGATGACCGTCTGCGTACTCAACGTGCACTTCAGGTAAGAGATCGATTCCTTTTTTCATTAAAAAAAGTCATTAAAAAAGATGTTAACACACACACATACACAAACACATATACACATTATTATGCAAAACACAGACGACCAAAATATAGAAAGTAAAAGTAAACACTTGGAAACGATTCCGTTTTCGACAATATAAAATAATTCAATCATTCGTTTCAAGACTCATATTAAAAAAAAATCGTAAATTTTATATTTCGTAATTTAAAAGCATTATTGACTTTGCGGTATGATAAAATACACCTACTTTATTTACCACCTTATTTACTTTATGTAATGCCACTCAATAAATGAGTAAATTAAACGATGAAAGATAAAGAAAGCGTAACTTATATTTTGTGATTTTCTATTTTATAATTAAAATGTAACTTTGTTTTAAAATCACTATAAATATTTAATTATAACTTAATTATAATGTCTACCGGTTTCGAAGCTAACCGCTTCTTTATCAAGACTGATTAATAATTGATAGTATCGATATGATAAACATACCGATAAAATTGAAAGATAATTTTTAAAAAAAGGAATGAGAAACTTATTACTAAAGAAACCTCACCTATAATTTATATTTGAGGTACTAACTTTGTGATTTTACATTTTATAATTAAAATGTAACTTTGTTTTAAAATCACTACAAATATTTCATTATAACTTAATTAATTATATAAAATCAAAACTGATTAATCAGTCTTGATTAAAGAAGCGATTAGCTTCGAAACCGGTAGACATTCTAATTAAGTTGTAATAAAATATTTATAGTGATTTTAAAACAATGTTACATTTTACTTATATTTAATGATAAAGTGTTAAATTTGATTCAACTCCCCCGGGAATCATATCCAGAACCTCCAGCAAATAGCCAAACAGGTTGATCACTTCACTACCGTACCAAAAAATAATCTAAAAACTACCCTCTTAAATTTTCAAATGATGAAAGTTACGTGTGAAAAAAATACGATTGTATCGAATGAGATCAAATAAATTGCAACGTCACGGTGAGCAGAGAGAAAAAAAGGAAGAATAAGTTAGGTCGGGTGGGTTAACCTTTTCCGAAATACTCTCCCCTATATTACCATGGGAAACGCGCTCATTTCCCCCATCTTGGGCGCCTTTAACCGGGAATAGGTTCATTTTCCAAATGAGATATGTGATTCGCAACAGTGTAAATATTCCCGAGGGATTCGTGAAGTGTGGAAGGGGGCTTTGCATATTCGTCAAAATGCTGGCGGGACCTGGCAATAACACGTTCATACAAACGGCGGAATTATACGAGTTAACAACGCGGCCATAACCCGTTGTAAAACACCCCGAGCGGTGATAAAGTAATCTATAGCCTACAGAGAGCACATTCGAATCTGAACCCTGATATACGTAATATACAATACTTACACATTCTCAGTACAGTATAACCTCGATATGACGGACCGGTATTTGGTTAGGAGTCGAAATAATCGGTGGGTATATATGAGGAGATGCTATAAAACTTGGAAGATGCGAAGAATGTTTGCAAAGACTGAGTGGTGTGGCGTTCTATTCTCTGCCTATATCTGCGGCGAATCGGCGTGATGGTTAGTAAGTTAGCATTTAACGAACTTCGGATATAAAGGACAAAAAATCCGGTCTAATGTTAAAAAAATAGATAATCTCCCAGATAATGCATACCCGAAAGCACTAAAGCAAAAGTGCAAGAATCCCGTACCCGTAACATGACCTTGCATATATAAGCAGGGTGCAAAAAAATGTGAGAGGGAGAAAAAAAAAAATAAAAAAGTAAAAAAAATAAAAAACGTCCTTTCAGTGATGGGCGCTGTGACGTAATTTGATAGTTGGGTAGATGCTCGACTGCGAAACTGGCGTCGCGGGTTCATATTTAAGAAACATTTATTTTCAATTGGTCTTGGTTTTTTTGCGATGTTTTTTTAAACATTAATCTTCCCTATCCTTTCTCTTCTACCTGCAGAAAAATAGAGGTTTTGCGCGTTTTTACTTTAAAAAGATGTGTTTATAAGTTTAATAAAAAAACACACACAAGAAACTAACAAAAACACAGAAAAAATAGTTTCGTACTTGTTCAGGTGGCAAACTTCTCTGAATATTCTACCTATATTCAGATCACTTGATGTGCACTATGAACTATTAAACTTTCCATGCCTAGTTTCACGTAGCCAGGTTAGTTTTCAATTAGTATATGGTGCAATATGAAGGATGCGCTATACTCATTGAGTTATTCTGCATTTCAAACAATCACCTAACCGTACCCTTGACTTGAAGTGTAATCAAGCAATAGATATCAAAAGCTTGTATAGAATGAGCTATACTCCATACATTTGAGAGAAAAATTATAAATCATTATTTGAGTTTGTGTCCCCTTACGGTAAAATGAAAACTAAGATCAGAAGATAAAAAGTGATCAGATAAATAAATCATATTTTTTTAAAGTCTTATCCACACCCGGTGGTGCATAGGGCACTGTATCATATAAACGCACTCTCATACTCTCATTATAATTCATCGTTCACTTTGTGGTATTACACTTAAATTTAGGGGTTTTATAAAATAAGTGTATTATTAATTTCATAGTGAAGTGCCCTTGAGGTAGTATTTCACGAAAATTGTGCTATATTATTTATTCAAAATTATTTGTTTAAGCATTTTTAAAGAAAAACGTCTTAATAAAGTTGATGTTTCTATTCGTACGATATAAATATTTTCTTCTTTACGAAATTTATGTTTAATTTCAAGTCGCTAGGAACTAAAAACTACTGAAAAATTGCTTTTTTCTCCTGAACATTTGATGTTTTGAATTAAGCTTTGTTTACCGTACCTTGAATTTCAAGAAAATGAAATAAAGTGAAACATCACAATTTATTTTATTACATTTTGTCTCTAATAGTTTCATAATTATAGTTTATGTTTTCGTAATAGGCGAACTGTGACGTCAAATTGAACCTATAATTAACCTTGTGATAGGTTGTCTTGTAGGTCGATGCAGCAGGAACCAATAATTAGGTAAATTGGTAATTAAACATTTAGTCTTGTGGTTATAGGAGTAACCTTGCATCCGGAAATACAATGTACACAGTTTGATTTGAACCTTAATTGAGTTTATTAGTGTTAAGTTAGGGGTGGAACCACAAGGGAAATCAGATGACTTAGTCCTTGACTATATTCAACGTAGGTAGTCAAATTAATAAAATAAAAAAAAAAGAAATTGAGTTCGTCCCCCATAAAATACTATCTTCTTTGTTTTAAACACAAATAAAATATTGTTTTACACAAATGAAAAACATATTTACACAAATAATTTTTTTCTGAAATGCAGTAAATAAAATACTCCATAGAGTGAATATTTAAAAATTTATTTATAAAATTGAACATTGAATTTAAAAAAAAACAAAAAGGGTACCAAGTTTTCATTTAAAAATTGTGTAGTACGAGTAGAAAAATTAAAAATTTAATTAATTGATTAGACAGCCACTTCGTGGTAATATCTATCCATTTTTAACTTAAGATTTAACTCGGTAAATACCACTATTTATTAAAAATTATTGTGACACGTGTTTTGATGCATTCCGCATCATTTCCAAACACCGTATATGGTATACTACACATATTTAAAAATTATGCTGAATGCATCGAAATACGTGTCGCAGTAGATTTTAAGAAAAAGTGGTATTTACCAAGAAAAATACAAATAAAATAAGATTAAATGAAAATTAATTTTATGTCGAAAAATTCAATTTGTATGGTTTATAGAAATATTTTATCATAAATAATAATAAAAATGTTTTAACGTATTTGATCCAAATGCTTCTCAGGTCTCCATCAACGCACAATATGCCTAATTGGGTAAAGAAATTATTCCTTCACTTCATGCCCAAGATTCTGATGATGAGGCGAACCAAATACACCCTTCCTGATTATGACGACACCTTTATGTCGAATGGGTACACCAACGAAATTGACATGAGGTAAGATATCATTTTTATGCTTAAAAATTATGGTGATAGGTTTTCTTGGAGATGAAATAAATACAAAAATTGATTGGTCACATTTAATTTTACTTGGTAAATAGCCTTATTTCTTTGATAGATTGTGATAAACCGTGTTTGAAAATGATGCTGAATATATCAAATCACGAGTCATGAAAGATTTTAAGAAATAGTGGTATTAACCAAGTAAAATTAAAAATAATAGAAATAATTACGAATGAAAAGTGATCAGGGTACAAAAATATGAAAAAGTGTTCTGGACTTTTATGATGACGCTTACAAGGTTTTTAATTTTTTTGTGTATTATCAATATAAGTATATGAAAAAATAAGTTAGAAAAATTATCATTATGGATTTCTTAAATTTTCACATTATATGTTAGATTAGCAGGTTAACAAAAAATGGGACAAAAATGAAGTAATAAAATATTTCAGGTTACAAAAAAATGAAACAAGGATTCTAGATTTTTATGATTGCGATTTCAATTTTATTTATTTTTACGTGTATTATTTAAAATGTGTGAAAAAAATAAGTACGATAAATTGTAATAATCGATTCCTTGTATTTTTATACCATATGTTAGATTGACAGGTTAATAAAAAGAGGGATAATTCTTTTTCTTTCAAACCCTTATCTGCACCCAATGTGCATATAGTGCATATAGTACTGCATCATACAAACGCAGTGTTATCTTGATCGTTAACACATGAAGGAAAGATGATCAGCCTTCCGCTTCAGGTACCAGTCCAGAGTAATATTGAATAAATATCAGAGTGAGAAAATCACTTATACTTATTCGACCCCCCTGGGAATTGAACCCGGGACCTCCAGAACGGTAGCCGAGCGTGCTGACCTTTACACTACGGAAGCGGACAGACGGAGACAGACGGGACTAAAATAAAGAATTAAAATGTGAACTATTTGTCGCTTGTCAAAAAACACGAAAACACCATTAATTGTCGCCGCATTTTGTTAAACACTTCAGTAGAGTAAATACTTAATATGTGGATCAGAAATGTTTAAGAGCGGTCGAAATCCTAGCGGGCAAAAAGTAAAAATGGGAGGCTCTATTCTCTACGGAAACTCGAGAGGAAACCCGTGTTACAAGTTACATAATTGTTTTCATCCCGTGACCTGTCACCTAAGGGTGGCGTCAGAAGAACATTAGTTGCAGTTACCAGAGCGGGGAAACGGAAGAAAGGGTTTTCGAGTACGCTCACATGTGCAGCGCTGAAAAAGTGTCCCGATGTTTTAGCATTTCAACGTTTATTCTATAATATGTACAGGGTGGCAAAAAATGAATAAAATTTTAAATGTTTTTTGCAGATATTTTGTGGCACATTTTATAAACTTTATAAAATAAAAATAAAAACTTTGATTTTAACCACTTTTTTATTATTACAATTTTACAAGAAACTTGTCATCATCAGGGTTAAACATATACATGTTTTATTTTGTAAGTTTATTAAATTAATCACCCTAACGGATTTTGTTATATTTTTTGAAACTGACGTCATACATCAGTCATATTTGAAATTTGTGAACGAGACAGCTGCAGTATACAAACAAATTAATAAAATTTATTTATTTATTTGTTGAACGGCTGAAGCCTTTAAGAAAATACATATAATACATATATACAGTATCTAATATAAAAATAAAAAATACACTTATGAATACACTAATAGAGAAACAAAAATTCTTGTAACAAAAATTAGCATAAATGTGTATCAACACTGTTGGTAGCCACTTGACGAATATCATCTTTTCCACTTAACATAATTGTTTACAAACTTACTAACTAACCATCACGCCACTTGCCGCAGGGGTAGGCAGAGAGAATAGAACGCCGCTCCCCTCAGTTGTGTCAAACATCCTTTGCCTAGTCCACTTCCATGCATTTCGTCATACATACTCGCCTATTATTTCGACTCTTAACTCGACCAGGTTCAAATAAAGATTTTCACTTCTTATTTCTTTTTTATTTAGTAAAACGATAATTTTTAATAAAATCGGTTTATTAATTTTACATCAACTTAAATTTGTTTATATACTGCAGCTGTTTAGATTATATATCACTCACTCTTTTCAAGAACGTCATAAATAAATAAAAATTTGGATTTTTCAGGAGAAAGTTTTTAAAGTTTGAAAATATAATACAACGTATTAAAAATAAATATCAAGCCACTTATTGAACTTTTTACTGTGCAACACATCTTTTAAGGTAAAACCTGAAGGTTTTTTCTCCATTTCGAAAAAATTAAGTACATTTCAAAAAATTATTACACAATACCTTTTCTTCAAAATCCAAAAACAACACTTTCTGCCCTGTAGCGGGTATATAAAGTTAAAAATATGCCTCTTTTGCTGGGATAGAACATTTTCTGAGCATTCCGAAAACATCCACAACTAAAAATTTACGATTTTTGATTTATGAGGTTCTTGAAAGGAGTGAGCGATACGTCAAATATGATTGACGTACGACGCCATTTGCAAAAATTATAACAACTTCCGATGGGATGATTAATTTGGCGCCACCCTGTATGTACGAAAATTTGAATGTGTTCACAGTTTATCCCGCGAAGAATTATCCTCGAACTTTTGCCGCTAGTTAGACGTCAGAAAAAGTCAACTTACAAACGATTCTGCTCGTCATGTATTCAGAGGGATTCGTAAATAAAATAAGCTTTTTTCTACGAATTCGCTCTGAGGGAAAATGTATTTTTCGTAAATCCTTTTACTTCTTTGTATTATTGTTATTTATTTTTTTAAGGTTTATCTCGTATTCCATATTCTCATCTTAAAATCTTTCAGTATTGTTTTTCAATCTTATCCTATGATTAAATTAAATCGACGTTTTCTTCCAACACTTTGCCTCACCTTTCAAAATTATACTGAGAAATAATGTTTCATGTATGTATGTATTATTGATGTATTGTATGTATTATGTCCCGTAGTGTAATGGTGTAACCATGCTCGGCTACCGTACTGGAGGTCCCGGGTTCGATTCCCAGGGGGGGTCAAATAAATATAAGTGATTTTTCAATCTTATATTTATTCAATGATACCTTGGACGGGTACCGGAGGTGGAGGGCTGATCACCTTTCATTCATGTGTTAACGATCAAGATAACACTGCGTTTATATGATGCAGTGCCCTATGCACCATTGCAGTGCGGGAAGGGTTTGAATGAAATGTACTATTGGAATGTTTGTAATTCATTTATTTGTGACAAATAATTATTACAAATAACATATATTAAGAACCAGGCTTTTGTTTATTCAACAGTTCCCATTGCTCTGCATCCCAAACTCGATTTTTTAGAATAAATTAATTATTAAAATTTTTTGTTCAACATTTTTGACTCCTTACCTTACAATAACTCTTTTTTTTTTTTAAATATATATTTGTTTTGAAGATTTAAAAAAAAAAAAAAAAAACGGTGTTTTTAGTAAAATATTCAATTGCGTTAAATTTAATCTGGGTTAAAAGAAAAAAATCGTTGCGGGCTATCGATTATCTCGTTCTAAATAAAATGATATTAAATTATAAATTTTAATTTCAATTTAATGTTAAACAGAGCAAAGGATTGCACTTCAAATATTAATTAACGTTTTCTTTTTTCTGTTTTACTAAGCCGTGAAAGTCTGAGTGACCCCTTCACTCCGGACTACAAGAGTGGACAAGAAGGCTTCGACTCCGTAGATCAGGCCTTCGGAAGAGGTTCGGATGATGACTCGAGACCTCACCTGCCCCACGCTTCAGGTATTTATTTATTTTTCATCATACGCTAAATTACAGTAAGACCTCGATATAACAGACTAATTTGGGATAAGAGATATCCGTTAAAACATCCGTCATATAAAATTAGATTTGAAATGAATAAAAATATTTAAAAAAATACATAAACACTGTAAATATATATAAACAAACAATACAAAACACAAACAAAATTATATTTGTGATAATCATGGCCGCATTTTTTTACTTAAGGCGACACTTGAATTTAAGCATGTAGAATTTTGACAGCACGTTTCTATTGTTTTTTTCACTTGACCGGATTTTTGTCTGTCTTATCCGAATTTCGTTAAATAGAGGTCCGTAATATTGGGGTTTTACTGTACAAATTGTAATTAACAATACTGTGCCCTTACTGGGTTTTTCGTACCAAGGGCACATTATAAAATTTTATTTAATAAAAGTGTTTACGTATATGACATGAAATCAAACAAGATTTGGCAAAAATGATGCGATGTATTTCAGACAACTCACCTCCATTATCCATTTATGAATAGCTTTTTTATACTTATTTTGATAATTAAAGACTACAAGATTATAAAAGCAGGTTGCACAGTTATTGCATACTAATCAAAGTCATTTTGAATAAAAGAGGTATGTGTTTAGTTTTGTTTGGGCCGTTTCTGATTTTGGATCTTATGGTTCTATACACGTTTCTTCATAGCGTATTAATTGTGATATGTGTGTTTTGTCTTCTTATAATATGTGAAAGTAATTTTTTAATGCATATGTAAGGATTGTTTTAGCGTAAAATTGTTTGACTATCATATGTTGTAATTTGTTGATTTTTTCCTCGGCGGGATTTCGTTTCGGAACTTAAAGTATTATTTTCATGGTTATAATTTACTTTTCAACAATATAATAAAATAAATAAATGAAATGTTTGTTTTGTTTTATAATATTTTTGAAAACACCACTTAAAACATTTATGAAATACAACATTTTGAGTGTGTCCATATAAAAGTTTCTGCTCAATAAAAAGCTTATTTTCATATCACCAATAGACGTCTCTAGTAAAGTTCTAGTGATTCAAGAACAATGTTTCAAAATTGGTTTATATAAATATAGAATTTCCAAGAATTTGAGTAGTGTGGTTGTCAATAATGGGTAGAATTGGTGAATGTTACACGTGTGTAAAGTGATCACATAAACCAGCCTATGAGCTAAGCCCAGACTTCCATATTCTTCTTCATCTTTGATGAGATGTCAAAAAATAATATAAGTGAAATATATTTTTTATTTGATCTCATCTACCAAGACTAGACGCTTTTGAAATTTTTCTTTTTTTGCTTTTGAAAGCTTTGACATTTATGTTAAATAAACTTAATTTGAAATGATATATTACTCGTAATATTACCTTTTACTAATCGCCCATTAACGTCCTCCCCCTCTTCCTTCAATCCCTTACCACATCCATTACTTTTAGTGTCATGATTATACGTACCATTTATTTGATTTACTTTCACTATACGAGTATGTATGAGCACCTACGAATCAAATTAGCACTATTTGCTTCAACCGTAAAGGTGTTTTTTTTTATTCCCTTTTTTTTATAAGAAAAAAAACATCCTAGTGTCTATTTTGTAAAATAATTTTTAATATAATTCTGTTAAGATATTTGGAATGTAGTTTATCATATGATACATAAGTATATATATATTTTTAAATTATTTATTTTGCAGTCACCCAGTGAATGAATGTTTCTGCCAGTAACAAGTTTTATTTTTATTTACAAACAAAATAATGATATGTAATTAAAATGTAACTTTATTTTAAAATCACCATAAATATTTTATTATAACTTAATTATAATGTCTACCGGTTTCGAAGCTAACCGTTTCGTTATCATCATTAGTATTAATCAGTCTTGATAAAGAAGCGGTAAGCTTCGAAACTGGTAGACATTTTAATAATTTTCTAATAAAATATTCACTACAGGCATCTATGGTGAAATAAGGAAAGGATTTTTAAAGCAGAGACCTTTTCTTTGGTATGTGAGGTCCGAATCCTGGATTATATTCACATACTTGAAAAAATAATCTTAAATTTATTTTAGCTAATAATTTGACCAGGTCATGTATTTACATTACTACATTTTGAGTGTGTCCAAATACTCGTTCACAAATCTGGATTATCTGCTATTAGGATTTACCTTAATATAAAAATCAAAGTTAATTTAAGTACATGATCAAGTATTTGAAATAATTGAATGTAGTCAGATCAGGGGTCGGAATAATTAGAGGATTTGCTTGAGGAAATGCATGCATGGGGACGAGGCGAAGGATGTTTGCAACGGCTGAGTGACAACATTTTGAGTGTGTCCAAATACTTGCTCACAAATCTGGATTATCTACAAATATAGGAGTGATCACTAAAACCAGCCTATAACAGTCGTAAGCCCCGTAAATCCCCTGACTTCCATATATCTCTTCATCTATGTCGAGATGTAAAAAAAAAACACCTCATTGGACCTCAATGAGAATAGGATTTATTTTTTAACATCTCATCAAAGATGAAGAAGAATATGGAAGTCTGGGCATTTACGGGGCTGACGACCGTCATAGGCTGGTTTAAATGATCACTTTACACACGTGTAACATTCACCAATTCTATTCATTATTGACAACCACACTACTCAAATTCTTGGAAGCTCTATATATATGAACCAATTTAGAAACCTTGTTCTTGAATCACTAGAACTTCACTAGAGACATCTATTGGTGAGATGTAAAGAAGCTTTTTACTAAGCAGAAACTCTTATATTAGTATGTGAGGTCCAAATCCTGGATTTCAATCACACACATGAGAAACGCCAGAAAATAACATTTTCATTTTTATTATTTAAGCTTATAATTTGACCAGATAATTTATTCATAACATTTTGAGTGTGTCCAAATACTTGTTCCTAAAATCTGGATTATCTCCAATTACAATTTGATGAGATGTCAAAAAATAATATGAAAATAACTCCTGTAATTGGAGATAATCCAGATTTTGTGAACAAGTATTTGGACACACTCAAAATGTTGTAGAGAATAGGATTGATGAGAACTTTGTTTTGATTTCAACAGTTGCGGACTCTGAAAACATGCTCCCTCGTACAATGTCCCCCGAAGTCCAGGCTGCCTTACGCGGGGTGCGGTTCATTGCACAGCACATCAAGGACGCAGACAAGGATAACGAGGTCAGTGTCACTAAATACAAAATATAAATGGTGTGAAAAATCAAAGAGATATTATTTGAGTTCAGGGAATACAATTTAATTGCAGGTTTGCTATCATAGGATTATTGAATTTCAATTTCGATAGACTGGAATTGGTTGGAGGATTGAGAAAAGATATTTCGAAAATAAGAAATCCATTATGAATCATATTAAACGTTATTCATTTGATACAAGCTGATGTTTTAAACGAAACAGCAAGAGTTTATGTATATGTACACACACATGTGTGTGTGTATATATATATATATATATATATATATATATATATATATATATATATATATATATATATATGTATATAATTTGTCGGTCTCTGTAGTGTAACGGTTAGAGAGTTTAACTAAGTTGATTTCGACCGTAAAATAGTGAAAAAAAGATTAATAAAAAGAACACAATAACAAAATATCTCGTGCGTAAAATAATTAGCTTACCCCTTAAAAGTTTATTCGTTTTCAATTAAAATAGTCTTAAACCGTAAAATCACGCTCTCTGAGCCTCAACTTTATAAGTTTTATAGCCTTTACCTAGTTGTCGATTTACTCTTAAGGTAAAAAATTACTATAAATTCATGTTTTACTGAGTGAAAGTTACAGTAAAAATATTCAATGTATATCATCAAATATATGGTATTCTACTCCTCGATCCAAGAATCTGGACGTCATAATGTCTTACCTTGCCTTCATATAATAATTGATTACCAAGTTTACACCGCATCGATGTGACGCGGTGCCCTATGCATCATTCGGTACGGATACAGGTCAAATGAAGATTTTTTTCCCTAAAGTTTATTTTTATACCTGGGTCTATCAATTAATTTTCATAACTAATGTCATATCGTACAAGTATAACAAGTCAGAAAATGCCATTATTTTTTATCATTCTTCTTTATTTCACCATTCCCAACTTAAAATATGTATTACAGAATGGAAAGATTAACATTTTTTTGCTATTAAGAGTAAACGGCTCGTGCAATGAAAACATGAATAATTTATATACCGATAATAACAACATGTCTTTTTAAAAAAAAACTCGTAAAGGGAAACAGTGTTTTGATATCTGATATTTTTATTACGTAATAATTTATTTAAATTAAGTATATGAATTTTTATCAAAAATTAATATTATAGAGATTAAGTGAAAAATATTCTGATAAATAATACGGAAAGTGAATCTACTATTTTTATAGATATCTCAACTTGAGATGCTAACGATTTTGCATTTGGCTGGCTTAAGTGATCTCTTTATACTATTGTGCAACGTTCACGATATTGCATATTATTTACATGCTCATTACTGCCCTGCTTAATTCTACGTCGTAAACACTGAATGATCAGCCTTCCGTCGTATAAAATGACAGATACTTTATCTCAAGTTGAGACAACTATAATATTGAAATATCATCCTTAAGGTGAAAAATCTAGTGCTTCATAAAATAAAATATTTTTTTTTGAATATACTACTGTTAACATTAGTATTAAAAATATATTTTTAGGAGTAATTTACAATACGATCCATATTTCGAGTGTATGAAGCTGAATTAGATAATATATTTTACGTGCAGAAAACTCATCTTTCTTCTTAATAATTCAGAAGCAATGACACTCGCTGATGAGAACGTAAATAGAGTACCTATTCCTAACTCTTTAATAAGGAATTCAAGATCATGAAATGCAGTGATTATTTTGTTTCAGAACTTTTAAAAATCAACTTTTCTTCGCATGCAAAAAATTGGATACAATACTTCAATAGCCATTTTTTTGCAAAATTAAGTACAAATTTATACAATGAAAAAAGACCAAAATAATAAAAAGCTTTTTAAGCTCTAATGAAATTCCCTGTTCAACTTGATTTAATTTAAATTGGGGTGGAACTGACTTCAAGGAGCCATTTATACATGAAAGCGTACATAAAGGATGTGTGGCTAGAATCTAGAGGACACTGACAGTAAATATTCATATACGAATATCCTTCATGGCTATTTGAAACAAGCTTTCCCGACATATTAGCACATTAAAGCTTTTAACAATTCAGGAGACCCAACGTGCTAACTGACAGATATATTAAAACTGATACACGTGCTGAAAATATACATTAAATAGGTTTGTACGGATAATCTCCTCTTCTTCTTAAACCGTCTTAGCCCTGTTCCATATCCTTCGTTTTTTTTGGTCTGTTGCTATTAGCAGCCTGTTTCTACCCCCTAGAGCGGTTATGTCATCATTATTTTTTTGAGGTCTTCCGACGTCTTTTTTAATCCCCTAATTTTAGGGATCCATCTCATAATTTAAGGGGTCCATTTTATGGGGTCCTGTTTTGCAACATGCCACTTTAGTCTTGGATAATATACGATTGTATTATATAATTATTTTATCATCCTCACGAGAGCTGTATGTATGTTGATAAATTACCGACTGTATTGTATTGTATGTATGTTGACCAACGACTTATTAACTAAATTCTTCTAACCCTTATCCGCACCAAATGGTGCATTATGTATTGCATAGTATTGACGCAATGTTATCTTAATCGTACTTACATGAAGCCAAGGTGATTACGACTGTGCTTCAGGGATCAGTCCAGGGTAATATGAAATAAATATTATAGTGTAAAATCACCAATACTTATTTTCCTCCCCCCCGCTGGGAATCAAACCTGGGACCTCCTGCAAGGTAGCTAAACACGCTAACCAATACACCACGGAGGTGGGCTTGCCAAATTAAACTATTAGTATTATAAACTGAATTAATTACGAAAATATCGATTGTAAATATATTAAGATTGTCTAGATATATCACGATTTGAGCTTTGTTATTTATCTCAACATATCTATTAGGGGTATGTACGTAGATTGAAATTTTGGGCTTTGATCTTGTGTGATGTGTTATTACATACACGGGAATCACGCTGCCTGGATATTAAGTATATGTATTATCAGCAATTAATACTATCTTGTATATGGGTGTATTTACGAGGTTTGATCAACCTCAAAATAACGATCAAATTCGTATTACATAAATTTAATGTGGAAAATTAGCATTGTGGTTTCATCTGCAATATCCGCCATCATACGATATATATATTTTTTAACATCATTCCAAATACGAGAAATAATTTTTAAACCACGAAACCAAAATATGAACAAATATTGTAAAACCTTAATAAAACTTAAAAAAGACTTATCTTAACATTACTTTTATGAATATTTTTTTGTGACGTTTCAATAAAAATTGGCTTACGACTTGTCACTGGCTGGTTTAAGTGACCATTTGTACCCATCCCTTACACTTACGAATATGATTGACAACCTGGAATTGCGCAAAGTTGAAAATATTTATGCTTTAATTGAAATGCTTTTGAAATGTAAGTTTGATACCAAAATTTAATTAACTCGGGAAAGAATCCTAAATTCATTTAAGGAAGGTTTCTGCCAATAAAAACTAACTGATTTTAACCATAGATGTCGCCAGCCAAGTGATGCGTAGTTAACTTCTATGTAAAACAAATCTAGAATTTGTGAACAAAAATTTAGACACACTTAAAATATTGGCATACCCTTTCAGTAAAAAAATATTGAATCATTTTGAATTTTTTATCAAAGCATATATTTTTTAGTCTATGGATATTTTCAGAAAATAATCAGAAAAAGGATGCATTAGTCCATTGTTTGTATATTTATAATACTGAGATATTTTTCCACTCTGGAAAAATTTGGAATATTTATTTTTCGCTCTTTTTCATATATGAATTGCAAAGCATGTTTTGATTGTTTCATTAGACGCAGATTGTTTTGAGCAATAATAAATTATAAATCTTGATGAATTAATTCGTGATATGATATAAAGTTTTTTTATTGGATTTTTACTTTTTTTGCATATGTAAATTAAAGAATACTCTTTTCATAATGTGTGTCGAGTCTCAGAGGGCTACTTAAGTCTTCTAGACGGCTATGAGGTTCCCTGGGGAAATGTACATTTTGTTGTATAATATGTATGTAAAACTTATAGTATATCCTGAAGATTCAAACGAACAGTGATAGAATATTGGGATCTAAATACTCGAACATAAATTTAAGAAAAAATAAAAAATACGTTTTTAGAAAAAAATATTTTCTGTATATTTTTTTAAGCGTGATTAAAAAACATAGCAAAAATGACTAAGATAAGGATTTTAAAGAAATATATAAAATCTGTTTCAAAGTCTATTACCTCGAGTTTTATGATATTTTATCATGGGGTGATATGAACATAATATAATTATTTATAAATTGACATCTCAATAAGGATAATGATGAATATAGAAGTCTGGTCATTTACAGAGCTTACGACCTATCGTAGACTGGTTTAAGTGATCACATTATACGCGTGTAACATTCACTACTCTACCCATTGTTGATAACCACACTACCCAATTTTTGGATATACTTGTGGCATATCTTATAATTCACAAGTTCATTCATACGTGAGTACTCGGCAACTTTGCAAAGAAATTAGTAAAGACCCTTATTTTAAATGTAAGTTAAATTCTTCCTGAATTATTTTTTAATGGGAGATGCCTGAAAATAATGGTTAAATTTTATATTATGCTTATAATTTGACCAGTTGTTTAATTCGCAACATTTTTGGTATGTTCAAATCCTTGTTTAAAAATATACACATACTCGTATACTAAATATATTGACATATCAATCTATATATATTAAAATAACAGATAGTATCTTATTCTTAAAACAAACAATAATATTGTGAAATATATTATTTTCTTTTTTTTTGGTCTGGGTATAAAAAAAATATTGTCACTAAATTCATTGATTTTAAGTATTGAAAGCTGTCCCACCGCATTCCTGGATCTGATACAGAAGCATCTAGGCTTCCTGACAGACCTTCTCGTACAAAGCAATTAAACAAAAAAATGCGATATGTATTTCAAATGTGAAACAAAATTGTATCCCGATTTTACTATGAATTTACATTTAGAACCTTTTAATATCCCTGTCAGAGCCAATCTAAGTAAATGCATGTATATAAATCCAACACAAATTTTTCTACAAGTGCCCCTGTGTAGGCGATGAAAGTGATTGGTACATATTTAGTTAGTTCAGTTGGTCATCTATCCAGACCCGACGTAGGCCGGTACACAGACGTCGTTGGCTGGAACACAGACGCCTTTACAACGCCGACCAGCACAGCAGACAAACACGGAGCACGGAACAGTGCAATTGATTTGAAGTAATTAAAAATATTTAAAAAAAAAGTAAAAAAAAAACTTTTTTAAGTTCTAGGGTTTGTTTTCCACCACTGTGGCGACGCAGGCGCCGACATGTGTGGTGACCCTCAGGCACTTATGCGCGCCGAGTAAACTCATTCTGTTTTTGTCTATTAAATAAAACAAAGCTCTTATTTAAATTAATTAATGTGCCTTCAAATGTTTGCTCGAGTGTAATTAAAACTTTCGGCTTATTGTTTACGAAAATTATTATATGTTTTAACATGAAATATAATGTTTACTTTCCCGCTTAATATTCGAGGCTAGGTTTTTCGGTCGTTTGTTAATAAACATAATTATTGTAAATCATATCTGGCATATGAAGTAAAATATATTTGTTTTTATTGATAAGTATTATTATTTATATAATAAGATACTAGACAGGCAATATGTGAGAAGATATTTCATCACGATATAAACATATTGAAGAAAAAAAATCAGTGAGAAATACGTATTTTATCAACTAACATTAAATAATTCAGTGAATTTTAAGTGAATTGCTGTGTTTTTTATAAACTGTGAGAATATAATATAAAATTGAAGATTTTAATGATAAAATTTACACCGAAAATATGCGAATGTACGACGAATAGGAATATGCATATTTATGAATAATATTTCCACAAGGAATATGCATATGAATAATATTTTTGGAAGAAATATGCGTATGTGAGTATTAGTGGTCATTAAAAGTGTTAATTTACAGAATAATAAAAAAATACTAATTTTACGCGCCATGTATCACTCAATTTTGAGTGCTTTGCAAAAAAAAACAACAAAAAAATATGCGGATAATATTTTGACTAGGAATACGTAGGAATAAGATTTTGACAAGGAATATGTGTATGTATGAATGTTTTGACTGAGAATATAAGTATTACGATGAAATAGTTCGGGGAAAATGATTCAGTGATTTCAAGTATATTGGTGAATTCCTTTGTAATTGGAAATAATATTACGACATTCATAATCTTAAACTTAAAAAATTAAACTCTGTTTTAACCACTTTTAATTGGTATACTTTATCCAACCGGTTTCGACAAGAAACTTGTCATCATCAGGGTTTTTTTACTAAATTCTACAACATTGAAATGCTCATAGTTAATTACCCTTTCCTTACCAAAAACTTCCACGCACTCCGTACACCATATGAAAATATGATTTAAAAAATATTAAAATTTTTAACGTATCTGCGAAAAATATTGAAGAAAAAATATTATGACAAATTGATGATTTTCAAAAATGTATTTTAAATAATATTTCGACTAGGAATTCGCGTATGTATTCTCAAAATCATAATATCATATGTCGGTCTAGAATTGAATATTTTGTAATTGTAAGAATTTGTAAGGAAATTAATACGACACATTAATCGAATTACGGTAATATACATAATAAAGTTGAAAATTTAAATAAAAGAAATGTGTACATAGTAAAATATCGGATGCAAAGAATTTATGGAAAGTTCACGAATATTCTGGAAGACTTTCTGTTCATTTTTTGAAATAGGGATGCTCAGGGAGTAATAATAATATGAAAAGTTGTATAGTATCTGTAACTTAGAGGACAAACTTTGTATAACTCTCATTTTCGCATTGAAGGGGGAAGCTTGTTCCCCGCTTCTTTCAGTTCGATGCATCAGGAAATTTGTTCTCACAGACTTTATCTGAAATGTACCATGTTTGTATTGAGTTATCTGTACTTTTGTTTCTATCAAAGCGAGGTTTAAATACTATGTTGATCAATAATTGTACAGTATTTTGAATGATCAATAATTTAAAACATATTTTTTTGGTTGCATAATACATCGTTTAAATAAAGAAAATTTGTTTGAAAGTGACTTTTTTTTACATAATTTCTCACTTCATATTACATATCTCGTTAAAAGAGACAAGTTAGAAAGTGAATTAATTAAAGTCCAAGTGTAATTATTTTATTGTAAAACCTTTACGCTGTAAATTGTTATTTTATCTGTTGTTTGTAATGTATATAATCTAATAATAATTTTTTATTTTTTATTATTATGTAAGTATGTCGGCTCAACACAGGCCATGCCTTAAGAGCCGTAATACATAAAGTAAAAAAAAATTGTGTGTCTATAAAATAAATAAAAAGATTTCGTGAAGGAAAAAAATATTTTTTCATCTAAAACGAACCTACTCCCCCAGAGAATGTCGAACATGAATTATTGTAATCTTGGAAAAGTTAATTCTTCGCTATATGTTAAAAACTACCATTAATTAATCATTGTTTTCCAATGTTAAGACGTAACAAAAATGGAATTTCTAGTATTTATAATGGCAACAATGATCTCAAAACGATACTATATACACGAGTTTAATTTATTGAACGTCAGTACCTTACAAAACATTTTTAGTTTTCCGAGTGTTTTGTTTTGTATATAGATTACTTTCGTACAAAGGTATTCGCTTTGAATAATCTCTAATGGCCCCATAAGTACAGGACTAAGTTTTAATGGCTTCTCAACTTTTAAGTAGTGTTTCATAATCTAGAGAATTAAAGGAGCATTAACTACCGAAATGGTGGTGTAAATACTGAGACAAACATACGTTGCTTCAGTTACATACATAAATACAAACATACTAATAAAATTGAAAGATAATTAAAAAAAAGGAATGAAGAAGCTTATTACTAAAGAAACCTTCCTGTAATTTATATTTGAAGCACTAACTTTGTGATTTTCTATTTTATAATTAAAATGTAACTTTGTTTTAAAATCACTAAAAATATTTCATTATAACTTAATTATAATGTCTACCGGTTTCGAAGCTAACCGCTTCCTTATCAAGACTGATTAATCAGTTGGCTTCGAAACCGGTAGGTATTATAATTAAGTTTTATTAAAATATTTAAGGTGATTTTAAAACAAAGGTACATTTTAATTATAAACCTTACCTAACCTAACTCTAGCGAAAATAACCATATCTAGTATCATGACAAAGCTATAATTGAATTAAATCCTACCTAAATATGGTTATAAAAATAAACATAAGTTATATTTATCCTTTAAATGGGACCTTCTTTCTCGTGTGAGTTCTTGCATCATCCATGGTTGAGTTAAAAAACTTTTAGTTCGTTTGTCAGAGACCTTCATAAAATGTGTGCAAGATTTTTTTCCGAATATTTTTTTATACTAGAAGACGTAGACTAACTACTCTAAAATATGATTAAAATTTTTGTAAAATGCAAAATTCAACCAGTTACAATATTTTGATGTGAAAGAGTAGTTTGGCTGTCAATCTTAATAGAATTGATAAATGTTACACGTGTGTAAAGCGATCACTTAACCAGCCTATGATAAGTCGTAAGTTCTATAAATAACCAGACTTCCATATTCTTCTTCATATATGTATGTTGAGATGTCAAAATGTATATAAAATAAGTGAAAATAAAATATATGTAAGTATACGTCAGAAAGACATGGTTCAAAAGTAATGTAAATAAAACGGTTATAATATACTAGTTGTTTCATTTTGGAATTGTGAAAAAAAAAGTTAAGTATTTTACAAACTCAAAATAACATCTAGTGAAAAATATTGTTTTCTTTTCAATATAAATGCTGGTTTATTTCTAAATTGTACCAAAGTGCATCTTTTCCCCTTTGGGAATAACTAGCAATCACAGTACTAAAAGGCAACATGGAATACGAACGTCTTTTGGTCATGGCTAGTTTGAGGTCTTATTCCTTCGGGATTTACGTCACTGTACACTTAAATTCTTTAGTCTTCATTTTGAATTTAAGTATTACTTAGAAAATACCTCTATTTCTTAAAATCTACTGTGACATATGTTTCGATGCATTCCGCATCATTTTCAAACACCGTGTATGAAGCTAGTTCTAAATTTTAGAGTTGGGTCCTTGGGACTTTGAAAGTTGTAGAGGGGGTAGGAGCTGTTTCTAATTTTTATTTTTTATTTTTATTTCTTATTAGTGGGAACAAAGACAATAGTGGGTAGGTTTTAATCACTGTCATATTGTTTATTATGGGTTTATTATTATTTTTTCCTCTAGATGTGTTTCGAGGAAGATCCATGGCGATTTCCTGGTTCACAATATATATACATATAAATATATATATATATATATATATATATATATATATATATATATATATATATATATATATATATATATATATATATATATATATATATATATATATATATATATATATATATATATATATATATATATATATATATATATATATATATATATATATATATATATATATATTATATATATATGTATATATATATATAAATATGTATATATATATATATATATATATATATATATATATATATATATATATAAACACATTTATTTATCTATTTATACGTACATTATGACAAATTATTTCTGGGTACCTATTTACTGGATTTATGATCTGTCTGTATGATTTTGATCACTTTACACAGTGTAATATTCCTCATTCTACCCGTGATTGACAACCATACTACTCATTTTTTTTAAACTCACACATATTATCTCACGTCACCTCATGATTCAATTCGCGGCAGTATCTATGTTGATCTGATTAAACCTTTATTTTAAGACCCTGTAATTTAAATTTATGCAAGATCCTAACCAAATTATTTTATATATTTGAAAAGATGATAAATGAATTTTTATACAGCTTATAATTTGACCAGGTATTTTTTTATTCACAACATTTTGTTTGTGACCAAATTCCTGTTCACAAATCTAGGTTTCTCTGCTTAGGAGTTATTATATATATATATATATATATATATATATATATATATATATATATATATATATATATATATATATATATATATATATATATATATATATATATATATATATATATACATATATATATATATAAATATATATATATATATATATATATATATATATATATATATATATATATATATATATATATATATATATATATATATATATATATATATATATATATATATATATATATATATATATATATATATATATATATATATATATATATATATATATATATATATATATATATATATATATATATATATATATATATATATATATATATATAAACATAGCCTCCTAAAGGTTTAAACGTCTTTCGGGGATATGTGTAGCCGCGGGGTACGCAATACCGGGGTCGTGTTTGTTTTCAGGAGCTTGACGTGACTCTTTAAACAGTTTGCAGTGAGGTGTCGACAAATCCGAGAATCGACAAACGGCCGGACTGTGTGGAATGCGGTATATTGAATTTCAATCTTTCGCCCCCTTTGTCTCTCCGTGGAAGCCGTTTATATTCGTTTTGCAAATGAAAACGCCCGTCCGCTTCACGTTTCAACATTTCAAAGCCGTACCGATTTAATATTCAGCAGTAATCCGAGAGACGAGGGAAAAATAAAAGGAAACTCCTTTTTAGTGGTGACTATTGAATAAGTTTTAATATTCCGATCTAGCCTGGCAAGAGTATAATGTGGACCATTTTGAGTTTTATTCATCGCATCTGTATATCGAGGCAGCGGCAATATTTGCGACGAGATTCTATCAGTCGAGTTTACGATTCGCAAATAAATAAATGCTGATAAATCAATTTATTTCTATTTATAAACATGTTTTTCTGCCGATAGGAAAATATGTAGTAAAATTTTGTCTCCCGGTCATATTTCCAATCACTTTTTTTATTATTCAACATTTTTATTGAATAATTTGATGAGATATAACTATTGTCAATACAAAGGCCTCATAGTCTGAACATAAAACAATCGAACATTATTTTATTTATTTATTTTTTGTTTTGCTGATATTATTAGCTTGTTTTGGGCTTTTGTGTCTATATTAAAGAAAAAAAGGGTTTACGATAGCTGAAGTAGGATACAAATAATTTGGACATAAAATTTTCTAAACAACGTGAGAATACTACTTCGATGGTAGTACCTTATAAAAAAATACGATATGAAATGTAAAATCAGAAAGTTTTTGATCATTTAATTACCAAATTGAAATGATTACAATTTTTTAATAATTAAAATAAAAGTTCATCAAGCTATTTCTTATACAAATGCGGCTAAACAAATCGCTCACTCCTTTCAAGAACGTCATAAATCAAAAATCGTAAATTTTCAGTTGCGCATGTTTTCGGAATGCCCAGAACATATACTATATCCCAGCAAAAGTGGCATATTTTTAACTTAATATTTACCCGCTACAGGACAAAAAGTATTGTTTTTGCATTTTGAAGAAAAGGTATTGTTTAATTATTTTTTTAAATATACTAAATATTTTTCGAATAGATAAAAAACATTCAGGTTTTACGTAAAAAGATCTGTTGCACAGTAAAAAGTTCAATAAGTGGCTTGATATTTATTTTTAATATATTGTATTAAATTTATAGTCTTTAAAAACGATCTCCTGAAAAATCAAGTTTTTTGATTTATGACGTTCTTGAAAGGAGTGAGCGAAATGTCTACAACGGTGTGTGAACTTTGAGTTCTAAAATTGATCAACAGATGGCGGTACAATCTATTCCAGTGCGTAAACTAAACGTTCTTCATATTTCATAAAGGGTTTCACATTGTTCGTCTGATTTGCTAATTTGCCAAACTGACCTTAAAAAAGTTTCACTTATAAAATATACCGCGATAACCCAGACAAATTGATAATAAACATATATTTTTTTTACAAAAATGTTAATAATATTTGTATATAACCACTGAGATTTTTATGTCTACCGGTTTCGAGACGTATCCGTCTCTTTGTCAGGACAATCACTATCACAGCATGCAAACAATACCACCCTTCACCACCAAAGCACCATTTACACACTTAAAACTACACAAAATGTTTAACACATGCGATTTTTGGTCGACCCGAAGACCAACATACACTAAATGTTTCAGCACAAACATGCGTTACGAGCCGAGGTTAAACATACAATATTGTGGTAGTGATTGTCCTGACAAAGCGACGGGTACATCTCGAAACTGGTAGATATGAAAATCTCAGTGAGTGGTTATATAAAAATATTATTAATATTTTTGTAAAAAATTAATAAGTAAAAATGACTGACAAAAAAGTAAATGCTTTAAAAATATTAATAATGATAATAAACATTTGTTTTATTTTTTTCGAACTCGCGATTCTAGATTCGCAGTCGAGCGTCTATCCAATTACACTACGGCTCCCTCGCGATAATTTGTTTATTCCTTTATACACATATTTTATATACATGAATGATGATGTTACATAATTGGAAAATTGCTCTTTACAAATTGCCTCTTCAAAGGTGAAAAATTACCGTCTTTTATATCTTCTCATTTACCTTCCTCTCTTTCCATCGTTTCTGCTGAATTACCCGCTATCTTCACCTCTATTCCTTTCAGTCTGTGGTTGTACTTTTATCACCGACATTCCCTTAATGGCTAAGTTCTTTTTTGCTGTCAAACATCGGATTTTCTAAGTCTTGTCAAGCCAACGCTTAGCTTTGGATTCTGAAGTCTTTGCCAAGGCTACGGCTAAAATGTTCTCTAAAGGATCTAAAAAAATACGACACGAGAATGACATAATATAAAACAAACATTTGTAGGCTCTAGGGGATGGAAAGTCTACATCATTTTCATGAAATATAAGAAGATAAAATTCATAGTGGATTTAACATAATAAAGTCATTAACTGATGTAAAAACTGCTAAAATTTTACGACATTTTAATATAAAAATTGATTTTGTATTTTACAAACAATAATAAAAATTCTTCTAACCCTTATCCGCACCCAATGGTGCATTGCATCGTATTGACACAGTGATATCTTGATCGATACTTATATGAAGGCAAGGTGATCACTCATGCGCTTCAGAGACTAGTCCAGGGTAATATGACATAAATATTAGAGTGTAAAATCAATAATATTTTTTTTCACCCTCCCTGGGAATCGAACCTAGGACCTCCATCGTGGTAGCATAACACGCTTACCATTACACAACGGAGACGGACGAATAATAAAAATGACAATCAAAATATTGTGGTTAAAGTAACTGTTAAAAAATCATGTTTTCAGGCGTCTCTTAGTATGAAAAATAATTGGGAATGAATCGTACATAGATTTTATGAAAGTCTCTGTTAAAAAAAAACTTAACTCAACCATAACTCGCATGAGGTTTCGATGAAAGGATAAATACAACTTCCTAAATTTTGAGGAGTGTGGTAATCAATCATGGGTAGAATGGCGAATACTACAAGTGTACAAAGTGATTAGTTAAACCTGCCTATGACAGGTCGTAAGCTCTATAAATTCCCTAACTTATATGATTTTCTTCATCTTTGTTGAGATGTCAATATAAATAATCTATTTTTTTACACCGTGTTTGAAAATGATACAGAATGTATCGAATCACGTGTCACTATAGATTTTAAGAAAAAGTCAATAACTTAAATAATATATATATATATATATATATATATATATATATATATATATATATATATATATATATATATATATATATATATATATATATATATATATATATATATATATATATATATATATATATATATATATATATATATTTATGTATATATATATATATATATATATATATATATATATATATATATATATATATATATATATATATATATATATATATATATATATATATATATATATATATATATATATATATAACAAAGTGATTGCCGAATCAATAAATGAAAGTAAATCGTGCATTTTGATTGTTTTATCCTGTTTTGTGGTTTTTTGTACATTCTGAAATGGTTACCAGAAATACCTGCACAAAATAACATATGCAATATCTGGATTATCTCCAATTATATTTTATTATTTTTATCTCACCAATAGATTTCTCTAGTGAAATTCTAGTGATTCAAGAACAATGTTTCGAAATTGAATCATAAATTTAGAATTACCAAGAAAAATTATTTTTTTACTCTAATATTTATTCAATATTACCCTTGACTGGTACCTTAGCGGAGGGCTGATCACCTTTCTCCATATGTTGACGATCAAGATTACACTGCGTTCATATGATACAGTGCCCTACGCAACCTTGTCACGATAACAGATAAGGTTATTTTTGCCAAGGTTGGTTAGGTATGTTTTGCTTAATTATAAGTTCTTAATTACTCAAAAAACTGATCATATTTCTATTTTATTGGTATGTATGTATGTAACTGAAGCAACGTCAAAAAAACAATATGAATTACCTGTACGCCAATTATTTCTGAGCCACGCCCCTTTCAGGAAGCGATTTGAGAAGCATCCTTTCCGTTCCGGTGGCACCCTTTTAATAAGATTAGACTTATCCGCACTCCGCGTAAGTTAACCGAACTCCGGAACATCGGACGTAATCGATAGCTATTTGCATCGCCATCCCGTTTCACAGTGGCTTAGACTTGTCTGCGAACTAAGCTGAAGGGGTAGAATGGAATTAGAACTAAACTATCAGAGCATACATCACGGAGGTAGTTTCAATGAACCGTACACAGTAGTAAATTTGCAAGTTTAAAATCTGTTACATGGTAAATGCTACTATTTCTTAAAATTTATTGTGACAAGTGTTTCCATGCATTCCATATAATTTTTAGAATTTAGATTGTACAGCTTATAGCTTATAGATTGTATCAGCGGAAGCTAAACTGGCAGTACACAATGGAGTTCTGGTTCCAACCCTTATGTATGGAAGCGAAGCATGGAGTTGGCAAAAGAAGGATGAAAGCAGACTGAATGCAGTCGAAATGCGATCCCTCAGACGAATGTGTGGCAAAACGATGTTTGATAGATGTTCGAATGATGAAATATGGAAAGAATGTAAGGCTAAGCATTATCGATAAAATTAAAAAAGGTGTGAGATGGTTTGGACATGTGGAGCGTATGAGTGAAGAAAGAACGGTTAAACAAATTTATGGAGCGAATGTAGTTGGAAAAAGAAGCAGAGGACGACCGAGGAAAACTTGGCACAATCAGGTATGTCAAATACTTAAAAGCGGCCGGGTCAGGAGTCGTAATAATCGTCGGGTATGGATGAGGAGATGCATAAATATAGAAGAGGCAAAGAATGTTTGCAAAGACAGAGTGGTGTGGCGTTCGATTCTCTCTGCCTACCCCTGTGGGGAAGCGGCGTGATGGTTAGTTAGTTAGACATTACAATACATTAACAAAAAATAGTTACGTTAAAAAAAAGCCAATTAAACAATTCCACATTTATGTTATAAAACTATTGAAAAACATTCAGAGATTTAAAAAAAAGGGTATGATATAGAATAATAGATTTAGCAGGAAGGAGAACGGGGGTAGTTCTTTCAGTAAACCGTACACTGTAGTAAATTTGCAAGTTTAAAATCTGTTTTACTTGGTAAACACCATTATTTCTTAAAATCAATTGTCACAACTGTTTCGATGCATTTCGCATAATTTTCAAACACCGTTTTATATTTCAGTATATACGGTGTTTGAAAAACGGAATGCATCGAAACAAGTGTCACAATAGATTTAAAGATATAGTGGTATTTGCCAAGTAAAATTTTAATTGACAATTTAACCTCAATGCTATTGAAGACTCACCGAATTCTTTAAAATTAAGAGGCTGTTTTTAGAATACAGTTTAAAATATGTGCAACTTTAGATTTTATCAAGTTAATCTCTACTGTGTTTCGATACATTCCAAATAATTTTATAACACTGTGTTAACGTAATTTTTCTTAAATATGTTGAAATATCGATAAGACAAATAAGTTACCATTTTTAGATTATTTAATATTTCACACGGCTAGTTTAAAAAACTACAGGTGTTTTCACCAACAAGTGACTACAAAAACATAAATTTAAACTGTTTTTGTAATAATGTGTCAAATAAAATATCTGTAGTTTTTTAAATTAGTCGTGTGAAATGAAATAAAACTCAACTAGTGGTCTATTTTAAGTGTTTAATTTTTCTTCTTTCATCACTACGGCCGTAAGCCCCGTAAATTCTCAGACTTTCATGGTCTTCTTCATATTTGTTGAGATGTCAAAAAATAATATGAAAAATAACTCCTGCAAATGGAGATAATCTAGATTTGTGAACAAGTATTTGGACACACTCAAAATGTTGCTTAGTATTTTTTTCACTAAGTTAATGCCAAATCAATAAACACAGAAACTATTAAGATATTTAATATTCGATGTTCTTTCAACGTCATTCTTTAAAATGTGACATTGAAGGAACAGCGAGTATGAATATTGAATACGAGTATGTATATTGAAAAAGAAACTCCAGGGATAAAATATCAAAAACGAAATAATGTACCCAAACATCAACTGGCAACGGCCTTTCGATCTTCCAAGAGTAATGCTGTCAATAAAAATGATGGATATAACATAAAACGGTTAATATTTTTTGTCATTTTTTAAGTGCTTTTTATGACATCATAAAAATATTTAGCTGACGAATTTTCTGGAAGAATATTTACCGAATAATGCTGTTTTTTGAAATCACAGAGAATAATATTTTATCGCCTTTTACTTTATGATTCAACCAATCGAAAAAATTTCGAAAAAACAAATTGTATCTGAATAAAAGTTAATGGCACTTAATCTTCAAAATCTATAATTGATTTTCACTACATAAATGAATGGCTTAAAAAATTTAATGTTGTATTTATATATTTCAATTAGTCACATTTAATGTTTATATTTTTTTCGTTATTATTATTTATTTATTTATTTACGCCATTACTTAAGTCCTTTTACAAAAAATATAAGAATATTACATGGAAAATAATAATAAATAAATTTTATTGCTTTACAAAAAAATATCAGCAATGGCCCGTATTCATTGCCATATCTTAGAATTCTTGGAATAGGAGAGAACATATCGCTCACTCCTTTTAAGAACGTCATAAATCAAAATACTTGATTTTTCAGGAGAACGTTTTTAAAGTTTAAAAAATAATGCAATGTATTATAAATAAATATCAACCCACTTTTTACTATGCAACAGATCTTTTGAGGTAAAACCTAAAGGTTTTTTTCTCCATTTGAAAAATATTTAGTTTAATTAAAAAAATAATTAATCAATACCTTTTCCTCAAAATGCAAAATCAACACTTTCTGCCCTGTAGCAGGTAAATATTAAGTTACAAATATGCCTCTTTTACTGGGATATAGTACGTTTTCTGGGTATTCCGAAAACATGCACAACTGAAAATCGACCATTTTTGATTTATGACGTTCTTGAAAGGAGTGAGCGATATGGTAGTTAGTTTTCGAATGGCTACACTCATAAACCTGATTATTTTTAACACTATAATCTTACATATTTTTTCTGGACTAGCATAAGATTGTATCTTTTGGAAAACATGTTGATTAAAATAGTATACTGCAGTGTGTACACAATACAGTTTTCTATTTACCACTAATTGGTCATTGTAAAATTTTATATTCTAAAGAGATTAACGACAATCGGTAGACTATACATGTATATTAACGATTTTACATGGACCACAAAGAGACCTTATAATCTGTGTTGAAAAGTCGAATGGTGAGCGCATTGTCCTCTTAGGATCTTTAAAAACTATGCTTCTCAACATAGTATGTGTGTCCCTACTAGAATCAGAACATCACACACACACACACATACACACACACATATACACACATACATACATATACACACACATATACACACACACACCCTCTGACACACTACACACATGCACAATTTCTCTCATGAACGTGTTCATTTGCTAGATCTACACTAAATATTTTGAACTAATCTTTATGTTTCTGTGGTTTAATACTATAATTAGCTTATTTAATGTTTATCTTTTAATGTTTTGTTTTAAATATGTTGCTTTTATTAACCCAATTAAAAAAATATAATAAAAAAATCTTTTTAGTAAATCCATTCATGTAAAATCTTTTCATAGATATTTTTATGGTTCAACTTTTTTTTTATTTAAATTTTTTATATCATTGTCTTTTCAGTTAAAAATTATTCAGAAGAGAAGATATGTAAAATTTATCTGAAAACTTCGTGAAAAATGAGATAAATGGTAAAAATCTTATATAACTTAACATAAATGACCTATTTTTTGGGGTGTTTTGTTCCTTTCAAAGAATTTTCCTACGCTACTATGGTGTTTTTTAATTTATTCCAAAGTGAAGTGTGGACGCTTCTTAGATTCAAATATATATGCATATAAATTTTAAAAAATATGAAAAAAACATAAAAATTAACGCAAAAATTATGTAAAAGGATAAATACCATACATACACCATTATTTATTTAAATATTTTTAAACCAGCATTGCTTCTTATGATAGGTATGATAGGTATACATTTTTTATAAAAAATGTTTTAATTCACACCATACTAAAAAAAAACATTAAATATTAAACCCAAATTTAATTTTTATTCTGATGCATGTTGAACTTATTTTAAATTTTACGTTTTAAATCATTCTTTACATATTGAACAGGGCGTTATATTATCATTTTCCACGAAGCAGTTAGGTTGATATCTCGGCGAATATTTTGTGCTTTAAATTTATTGCATTAACCTTTTTGAGACAATATTTCAAAACTTAGCCACATTTTCAATAAAACCACTCTGTTCCCGTCCATAATTTCATTTTATGGCGTATTTCAGTTTGAGCTTTAAAAATATTGATACGTAAAAAAAGTTTACTAAGGTTAGATAATATGACTTTAATAGCATATGTTTCAAATAACATATAAAATATGAGGACCTCCACATTTGTGGAGGTCCTCAACAAAAAATAATGTTTCCAATAATGCACAAAAATCGTTTAAATGCAAATCGGTTCTGTTTACTGTATTCTATCGAAAGCATAATTAAAATTGCGACAAAACGTGACCAATTCTGTGTTAAACCAATATGAAATCATTAAATTGCACCAAAACGCGACAATTTAACAAGCTAGAATCCCTGATTACTTAAAATCATATATAATGGAAATGCAACATTTTGATGAAGACCTCTTTATTTTATTCTATAAAATAATAAATATTTACAAAAATAATGGTATGAATTTTGACTATTTATATTATTTTTCTACAACAAGTAAATTACTTATTCTCTGTGAGACATCAATAATAAATCTTGATGATAATCCCTCGAAGGATAAATCCTGCATAAGTTTTTTTTACGAAGATGAAAGAAAACTTACCTTTTTATGTTAAAACAATATTTTTCTACTATAAAAGAGATGAGAAATGTTCTCGTATAAACTTAGGACACAGTGCAATGTTGCGAAATAGAATGCAGTCAACCGGAACTGCGAATTTATAGCCTTTTGTGCATATTTTCCTTTCTTAGTTCAGATTCAAAGACATATTTATGAAGTGCATTTATTATTTTGAAAGACCGAAAGAAAATGCAAGGCTTTGGCAAACTCAATGAGAAACATGGTATATTACGATTTATATCACAAAATAAGAGAAAGTAAAGCTGTTTATCGCTAAACTGTATTTGAAGAATTACGATAAAATAAAATAAAGTGACTTTCTTCTAATATTTAAAGACTGTCCACCATCTTATTGAAGTTGTCAGCACGTTTGGCTACCATGCTGGAGGTCTCAGATTCGATTCCTATGAGAGTAAAAATAAATTAAAGTGATTTGTCGCTCTAGAACTTTAGGTATAAGTAATATTTGTCCTAGTCTAGAACCTTACCAACCTTGCTGGTCACTTTTTTCATGTATAAACGATTAAGATAACACTGTTTCTTTACCATGCAGAACTCTATGCACCATTAGGTGTAAGGGTAATTAAAATGAAGAATATGTAACAATTAAGATTAAAACTTTATAAATTTGTGATGTTGTTCAATATTGAGCTGTCTGAAAAACGTTATACAGTATGTAAATTAATCACTTAAGTCAGTCAGTGCCAAGTCGTAACCCCTACAAATACTCAAACTACCATATTCTTTTTTTGTTAAAAAAAATAATTCGATGTATAATTTGATGCATATTGATAATTACTTATTTTTTTAAACAAAAATATGTTATTTTATTATTATTGACGCCATGATAAATAATGTTGTAAAAATACAAGGTATTGTAAGAAATATTTCATTAATTTATTACTATAATTGGTTGTAGTCCGCTTCATTGGCTTTCTTTTATTAACACGTGATTGGTTGTTGAATAAATGAAGGGGGTAATGCTGCACATTTCACTTTACGTGTAAACCCCCTTTTACTCTCTTGCCTGAACAATAGTGAGGGGAGAAAGGGGTTAAATGGCACTCAGTGGTGTAGCTCAATCAGGAAATGTACCCTCAAGTGAACCTCAATATGCTCTGATCTCACGGTGCATCAGTTTGTACTACATGTTTATATATCTTGCTATACAGGGTTAACTAAGACTGAGAAGATAAACGTCACACTGATAATGTGATATATTTTTTGTCGCAAAAAACCTTTTTTTACTTTGATTGTCATTAGGATTATCGCAAAATATGACTTTATCCTAAATAAAAAATAACTTGATTTCTTTCAGAAAATAAAACACTTTTATAAGATTACATTCGAGTTTATTAATGTAAACACCACTAGTATTGAGAACTTCAGATGTTCTCATCAACAGGTGGAAAAAATAACCTAAAAACCTAGAAAATAGTCGTATTTAATATTAATGTAACACTACTAGTTTTGAGATTTCCAAAAGTTATATTTAACAGGTGTTTTATTATTATATGATATTTAAATCGTAATGTTAATAAAAAAAATCATGCTAAATCAATAAAATATTAATTTATATGTGTTTATAGTTTGCTCATTAAGTGAAAAAATTATAATTTATTTGAAATTTATTCATAATTAAAAAAAAATATTTATTTGAAATATTTAAAACGTTTAAACCTTTTTTTAATAAAGAAGTAATCTGAATGGTTTGAATCCATATTTATATTGTTTTGAAAAATGTATATAATTTTCACCAATATGCAGTTAATTACATTCTTACAAAGAAACATTCTCCTTATTATAATATTAATCGTTCACTTTGTGTAGTACCACTTATAGTTTTATATAAGGTTAACGATTAAAAATACGGAGAGTCTTAACATTTTTGTTAAAAAAAATACTGCTGTTGCATTTTAAAAAATATTTATGTAAATGCTGATGTAATCAACAGTATATCATACAGTATTAACATTGTTTTTTTTTGTAATAGTGCTTACGTTGTCAGTTTAGCTCGTTCAAAGTTTGGTTGACAAACGCGATGATTCCATTATTGTTAAGTCGTGCAAATTAATACGTCAATTATCCTCCCCTATATTAAATTCCGTCAGGTTCTCTATAAGCTTTGAGGGAAACACAACCCCTTGAGTTCGCAAGAAGTGTTATTGCACATCATATATTATTTTTATCCTCGGAGTGAAATACGTCTTGCGTCAGCTGCAGAGATCGTAAAACCTTACGGAGTCTTGTTAACCCTAACTTACCCCATCTGTGAATGTGACCAACATCACACCGACCCCCTATTCATACTGTTATACAAACAAGTTATAGTTATACGATTCGTGGTCCTATGTACGGAGGTCTAATCTAAAGCCAAGAGAGTTTTATAAAACAGAACAAAAAAGTAGCGCTTTTTCTTAAAGGTCTGATAAAACTACCCCCAGAGCGACTGTAAGTAAGGCAGAAATATCTAATTGTTTTTTTTTTTATCAGTTAATCTCCCCAACTACAGGATTACGTATTTGATTTATATATTTTATCGCCTGGTTGAGTTTAAACGTTCATTGGACAAACCTATATGGCCTGCTGATTTAAGACATCTTTAAGATAGCCGTGTTAAATAATTACAAACCAAATATAATAGAACTAGCAAAACGATTGGATTTTTTTTTTATCGAAAAACGACTCAGTTTTTTACTGTTTCAATATTGGAAGGACTTAAGGATTTTATCTTTTGTCTTATCTTTTTTATCATTGAAAAGAAACGCAATATATCAATAATTCACATTATTTATAGGGATAGTGTAAAATACACATCCATACTAAAAGTTTACCTATTTCGTGTTACTCATGAATGACATTAATTTCTTAATATTTTGCGTTTGCATGAATATTGTAATTATTTTATAACATTATTTTTGTTGATGATTAACTAGTTTTCTAAGATATTGGAACTTGTCTAGAGGAGTATTGGTATTCGTGATCAAGTAAGGAAAGGCCGAAAACACATGAATCAAAATAAGACACAAAATAAGCCAAAAAAAGACACAAAATAAGACAAAATGCCAAACTTTAGAAGTGGGACGGAAGTTCTGGAATTGCATTGCAAAACAAGGGACAGTCCATTTTCTTCTCTTAAGTTTTGTGTAGTTTTCTCATCACTAAGGCAGAAGCTAAGAATAAGTCACAGCCGACTGTCCTACACGATCCTAACAAAATGATATTAAGATAGAAAAAATATTTTTCGGAATAAAACAAACTTTAGTAAGGCAAATAATCACTGAAACTCCAATATAAGAAAATAAAGTGTACATTTTACACTGTTTGTAAACTAAATACAGACGATACACATTTTTAATAGGCATTTGCATACTAAAAATGTGTTTTGAAATTTCAATTCAATTAAAATATGATTTAAATCATAAATTCAAAGCTTTTGTCCTTGAAACAATATTCTTTTCATTTATTTTTTCATGGAGTGTAATTTACTAATTTCTATAAGTTCAGCATAAGGATCATAATACAGGTCGTTTGGAGTACATTGCATAAGATATTGTGTAAAAGATATAAGGTCCTGAGACCATATTTTGTTAAAATGGTACTAAATTAATTAGCATATTTAGTTATTTTTTATTCATTGATTTGGCAGTAACTTTGTGGTAAAATCTATCAATTTACAATTAAAGCTTTACTTGGTAAGTACGCTATTTCTAAAAACCTATTGTGTACGTATTTCGATGCATTCCGCATCATACGGTGTTTGAAAATGATGAATGCAACGAAACGCGTGTCACAATAGTTTTTAAGGAAGAATTGTATTTACCAAGTAAAACTTAAATTTAAAATAGATAGTTATTTTTATTAAGACAATTGTTATTTCATTTATATGTAAAGATATTGATAACTTAATTTTACAATGATAATCTTTTTTTTGCCGCATCTTTAAAAATCACTTAGCAACTTTGCAAAGACGATCTTTCCGAAATTGAACTTTTTTGAAAACGTCACTAATGAAATCTTTAAAAAAAAAAATTTGAGTAATATTGTATAATGTATTTACTTATTAACATGCTAAGTTTTCTTACTTATATGGGTATCATTATATTATGATTAATATTTAAGATGACTATATTAACGTATGAAGTTGTGGAAGTGTAAACAGGGGTGACATGTGGTCTCCGAGGGACATTGTATAACTTTTACTATGATCCCGGCAGTAAAATTTGTCGTGATTTGTACATAAATTTCGCAAAGTATCTCCTTCATTTATAGATCCAGCGCACGCACGACGATTTCTAGACCCTGCTTCAATTCAGATCACGAAAGTGACGAGGTTCCATACAAATCAGTCTTTGGTGAAATTTATTTTTATTTTTATGAATTAACAATGTTTTTGTTAACTTTATAATTGAATGTTTAGCTGTCATTGGATTAAGTGTAGTCAAATGATTCTTTACTCAGAGATTACTGTCAAGCCATTTGAAATTCATGATTATTTAATAAATACCACTGTTTTGCCAATCTACTGTTACACATATTTCAATCATTTTCATTTTCAAGGTAAAATGACGTGGGATTCATCGAAAGACGTGTCAAAATAGGTTTGTAGAACTAGTGGTATTTACCAAGTAAAACTTAAGTTACAAACGGGTAGATATTACCACTGCCGATTAAATGAATGAAATTACTATGTAGTACTAATATTTGATACTCTGTCAATATTTAATATTTCATCAGTATGATTTTTTGAAGTATCCCGTTTTCATTAAATTCCCTTTTCCAACCTATTTGAGTATTTAAATTAAGGAAATTGAAACTTAATAACGTTGAACGAAGTATTGCTGTAGAAAATCGATGAAATTACAAAATAAAATGACATTACCATAAACAAATTAGTTTTCGCTTAGTTATGATTTCGTTCATTCATCTGAAGATTTCTGAATACGTGTTATTCAATAACCAGTTTTTGTATTTCATTATTTCTTATATATTAACATGAAACACATATTAAATTTTTGTGTTGATAATAATGGTTTGATAATTTTTAATATCAAAATACGTCATTTTAGAAATTTTTGTTGGTCGCTATAACTAGCTCCATATAATTCGATGGTTTCCAAAGACTGCCCTTTCAGTAATGTAAGATTTTATATGGAAATGTAACATTTTTATTTTATGGCTGACTCGATAACGATCGCCGGAAATGCCTCTTTCTTACTTTGCTCGAGAAATGAAAGATTTCGGCGACTTGACGAGACGTTCCAACACATTTCCATAAGACATTAAAGATTCCTATTTCGTCCTTCGGCATAAAATGACCACTGAAAATACGGATTTAACATTTTTATACTTCGTTTATGATCCTCAAAATTTAGTATTTTTACAAAGTAACTATAAATTTTTCATAAAATAATAAAATTTAAAAATAGCAAAATCATTATGTGTGGTGTAGTTATGCCTGTTTAAAGCACACCGTTACGTTGGACTAAATCGTCACAACCGAATTAAAACAGCTACAAGAGACATTCGTTACAAGCGATTTGATAATTTCAATTAAATGCCTCCATATCATTGATTTTTAATAATAATTTAGGATAAAGAAAATTGAATATTTTGTATTTCCAGTTTTGTCTTAGCCAGATTATGTACGTACTCATTTAAAAATAAATATGAAATAATTGATTAATGATACTTTTGAGTTTATTTTTGTTAAAAAGACAACTTATCTGCACGTGTATATATAAACTCCAATGTATATTTTCACTTTTTGAGAAAAATCTCTGTTGTTCTCAAAACTAGATGCTTTACATGAATATAATCAAAGTTGGTTTCATGTTTTATTTTTAAATCATCATATTTTTCCATAAAATTTATGTCAAATTAGCAAAAAATATATTATTTCGATTTTTAAAAGTATTTTTAACGTTGTGGTATGGTAATAAATATAGCACTGTCCTTAACATTCATCGTTTACATTTTGTAATACCACTTAAAAACACACCTTCACGACTACCGTTTCAGGAATAACCATTTCATTAGTTTACCAGTTTTAAGTGGTTTTATACAGATATATTATATATTTTAAGGAGAGTGAAACAATCTATTTTAGTAATTTTTTAAAATTTTAGGATTAAAAAAACTTGATATTTTTTTCTCAGGTCGTGGAAGATTGGAAATTCGTTTCCATGGTCTTGGATCGCTTCTTCCTGTGGGTGTTTACTTTGGCCTGCATCGGAGGAACCTTCGGCATCATCTTCCAGTCTCCATCTCTATATGATACAAGGATCCCAGTGGACCAGCAGCTTTCTGGGATTCCTCTCCGAAAGAACAACTTCATGCTTCCCAAGGACATCGAAAGGATTCAACCGATAGCCTAATCTGTCAACTTCTATTGATAATTTAATATCACTTTCTTGCTGATAACTCACTCGAAAGGAAAATAGAAAAACACGGTAGATATCTATTTGTAAGAATTATTTTATAAATTGAATAAATGAATAGGAATATAATCCAACTATTGAACTGTATGTAGTATATTACATTTTCCACTAGTACTTTTCCTTATAATATAGCATTTATATCACTTTAAACACTCTGTAGATACAATAAATGTATAAAGTATCGCTACCGAGCCAATGGTCTTCCTCAATATTTTCAAGTTAACTAAAAATAACAAACATTTCTAAAAAACTTTACCCCAAAATATTTTTTCCGCATTATTTTTAAATATAGATAAATATATATTCTTCTTTTTGAGAGAATTGGAATTAATAAAAAAATAGAGTGTTGATTTATCCCGCCATTTTGTTGTTGTTTCTCAGGAATCTTAAAAAAAAGACGTTTGAAATATTAATTATTTTAAAGTACGTAACCACTTACTTACGATACGATGTTTTTAACGAACGACTTTGATGAGAATTGATAACAGTTACTGGCTTGAACCACAATTAAAAAAAAAAGATTTCTTTGATTTCATTACAACCATATGAACCACACGAAAAAAAAAATTTGCATTTTGAAATTTTTTTTCACCGTTAACGATTATTGTCCCACTGATATTTAAAATATAAACAAACTTATTAATTAAGTTTCACCTACAAATCATATTTTTTATGAGAATGAAGTTACTAGATATGTATTTAATTAATCTTATCTATCGAAATTCTAATATTTGTTATGCATTACTTAATATTATATAAAAAAATAAATTCTTAATATTATATAAAAAACAAATATAACTTTGTTTTGAATATTGAAAGCATTAACTTTGTGGATCATCTTGATATATTATTTCGAGAAATAAAAATACTTTGTGTTCTGATCCACTCACATGTGGGTGGATCAGAACACAAAGTATTTTTATTTCTCGAAATAATAAATATAACTTTACTACCTTTTTTAAAAATCTTTCATAGATCTTCTTAATATTGATTATTGCTAAACGTTTGTTACAGTAAATAAATAAATAAATAAATTCAGACTGTTACATTTACTGAATTAAGCATCAATTATGTATACCTTAGAAATAAAAAAATTGTATTATACAATGCCAATGTTACAATACAATAAACCTCTTTAAAAAAATTCAACAACTCTTATTTCCACTATCAATCCATGAATTATTATTTGAGGATAATGCGACCTAACAGAGTTTAATGCATTTGGGAAAAAACTGCCATAAACAATCTCTCAAGAAAAATATAATCCATGACAATGGACAAAAATAGGAACGGGATATGAAAAATCAAAAATTGATGTCTAAGTAAGGGTAAGAACTGGAGTCTGTAGATGAATAAATTATAATGATTAAAGAAAACATTTGGTACCGGGCTGGATCATTCAGGAAGCCAGACGAATATACCTTTAAACTGAAATACTCTTATTTTATTTATTGTTTCGGCATTAACATAGTGGTAAGACATGTTACACTGATTAAAGAAAACACTTGTTTTTTACCACTTGAGTTTTATTATAGACTACATGTTTCAGAAGTTAAACTTCCACCATTCAAGTCTGTATAACTTCTGAAACATGTTGTCTATAATAAAACTCAAGTGGTAAAAAACGAAGTGTTTTCTTTAATCATTATAACATGTCTTACCACAAAGTTGATGCCGAAACAATAAATAAAATAATAAATTATAAATTAGTCACAAAGAAGTTACAAAAAGGTAACATAACGGAACACAGGTCACATACATGTCACACACGTGTAGATAAAAATAGAAGCGGAAGAAGACCCAGGAAAACTTGAGATGATAGAATATTTTAAAAACTTTGAAGAGTTATATGTAAAGAAGATGCATAAATGTGAAAGACGCGTGATTGTAAGTTGTTTGCAATGACAGATTTGTGTGGCATTCTATTCTCTCTGCCTACACCTTCAAGAAAGCGGCGTAATTGTTCATTACTACTACTAAACCATATCCGCTCCCTAGGTGGAGCATATGGAGTCCACAAACTGTCTCCAGGCTTTTCTGTCGGCTGCCAGGTCCCTTGCATCCTCCCAAGTCAGATCCTGTTGACGAGATGAAGTTCTGACGAGAGCTGCCGACGAATTGTCAGCAGTGGTAATTGATTATTTATAAAAAAAAATATATATATTTTTTTTTAAATTCACTTGGATTCGAATTTTTTTCTTCATACAAAAAAAACGAAAAAAAATTGAAAACCAAATAAATGAATTTCCATTTTATCTGATGTTGTTTCCCATAAGGGGTGGTATTCCAAAATAAAACATTTCCAACCCACGTTCCGGATTATTGAAATACTCTAAATGTTATAAAAATGTCGGCAACCACGTGAAATATTTCCTAAGCCGGTACGAGGGGAATGGGATGATATTTCGTGAACGTCGCGGGAGAAACCTGAAATGTTTGGAGTGCCGTTTTATCCGGGCCATGTTCTGAAGCTCTACTAGAAGTATTACGAGGAGCTCTTAGCTCATTAAAATTTCCGCCAGTACTTCAGTACTCTAATGCAGTTCATCCTAAGCAAAAGTAATACCATCGGTCAGAAACTTTTTACGGCCATTTTTAAACCAAAAATTTAAAAAAAAGTTCAAATACTTGTTCACAAATTTGGGTTTCTCATATTAGGACTTATTTTCAATAATTTAAAACTAGAATAATATACCTAAAATAAAAAAAAACTACTGCAAAATTGAAATAAATATTTAAATGAAAGGAACAAAATTAAGTTAAAAGTAAAAAAAAATCCTTAATTTATATGTACCTAAACTTAATAAAATTAAGCAACTTTGTTTTAACCACTTTTTTTATTATAAGTACACTTTAACCTACCGGTTTCGACAAGAACCTTGTCATCATCAGGGTGTATTAAATTCTAAAACATTAAAAACAATATTTATTTTTAATGTTTTATAATTCAATAAACCCTGATGATGACAAGGTTTTGTCGAAATACTCATAATTAATTACATTCCCTCAACAAAAACTTCCACACACTCCGTAAAAAAAGTGTAATTAAAAAGTGGTTATAACAAATTTGTTTATTTTATAAAGTCTATAAAATGTGCTCCAAAGTATCTGCGAAAAACATTCATGAAAATATATGAACCTATTTTAAAAATTCATGCAAACACTGGAGCTCTCATCGGACAAATATCAATGACATCCTTTTTGTATAGTTACGTAGTTTATCTATTATTTCATCTAACCTTTAAATATACAGATATTGACAAGATAAAAAAACGATGATCAAGATATATTTCGATTTTTCAATCTCAAAAAATTCAGTTCATCAAAACGGAAAATAAACAAGTAAATATTTATTTTATTCCTGTGCAAATAACCCCATAAAAAAGTATTTTTCTCCAGCTGAAAATGCCTCACCAATTCAACGTTCACTGGATTGACTCGGTTATCAATCAATGTATTTTGACTAATTGCAAATATTTGCTACAAATACGTTCCAACTCAAAATGTATTGCAAATTTCACCGTTTTATCGTTGTTTTATGAATATCAAATAATCACAGCTTTTTGCTTTAATATAATGAATAATTTAAAACAATATGTACAAGTATTAATGGATTAGCTTCTCTATTTATGCATATACATACTTTGTAGAAGGCCGAAAAATCGAGATCAGTGCTGTACCTATGGTCCTAAGGTAAGGTAAGTCCAGGGATATATTGAATAAATATTAGAATGAAAAATCAATGATTTATATAAATGTATTTAAATATATATATATATATATATATATATATATATATATATATATATATATATATATATATATATATATATATACATATATGTATATATATATATATATATATATATATATATATATATATATATATATATATATATATATATATATATATATATATATATATACATAAATATATAACATTATGCAAGTTAACAAGGATAGTTACATAAATTATAATTATATAATACATTAGAAATTGTAATATTTTACTTTGAGCTTTTTACTTTTTAATCGCACGTGATGAGAAAAATATCAAAGAATTTATTTAGGTAGATCCATCTGTATTTAATAACAAAATATCACGATTTTCAAAACTAGTAATTCAGTCTTCATAAATTGAAATACAATCCTGGTTTTCGAAGATCTCCTTTTGCAATCCCCATTCACATATTATATATTAAAAACTTTGGAAAGATTTTTCGTCAGATCCGGTAAGTCCACCATTATCTCAGATAACTTTTCCGGGTTAAGTTTTCTTCCGGATTTCCCTACCCCTTAACTTCAAAACAAATATTTAGAGAAACCTTTGAATGAATTGACTATGTTGGATTTTAGTTCACATAAACTTTTATTGCATTTTATGACTTGAATTATCTTCATATTAAATTTTCTTACCAGAATAAATACCTCCTCGGAAACTTGGTTTTATTAAAGATAGACTTAAAATTATTATTGTAGCTAGTTTATAAAATAAAAGTTTTTACAAACATTGGTATGCAGTTCTGAGTACTCTATTTATTGGTCTTATTCTTATTTTGCTGTATTTACTATTTCTTCTTAACTTCCATCACTGTATAGTATAAAAAATATTATTTTCTTCGCCATCTGTATTCTATTAAACAAATTCAAGGAGTGCAAGATTGATCACCATGTTAAATACAATTAATTAAATATTGAGCTCACATCGCATTAAATATATCAATGAAAAAAACATAAGGTAAGAAGCATATTTAAAATAAACAAAAGAGAAAATATAAAAAATGAGAAAATATGAAAAAAACATAAGGTAAAAACAAAATAAGAAAATATGACTAAACACTACATTTATATCTTTCTATAAAGTATTTTTTCAGATCATTTACTTTGTGTCAGGCAGCTGGTTAATTTGGGTAAAGGCAATATATTTTAAGGACCTAACTCCAAATTTAGTAGTGTTTATCAGCTCCACATGCATTTTGTTATGTCCTCGTGTATTATGATTATGAATTTCTTTGTTAAAAATCGGTATGGTATTGCTGTGAGTATTGTATGTAGGAATAAGGCAAATATAATAAAACACGAGTCGATTCTTATACCAATGTATAGGCAGGCCACTAGAAGGGACAGTGAACTGCGGGTGACGTCTCGGCCATCCCTGATATCAAAGAACGTTGAATGAGGTTTTTACCCTGAGGCATGCGCCATAAAAGGCTATTTAATAAGAAAATGAAAATATTTTAAAGGCTTTGTTGTTTCGCTGATCTATGAAAGAGTTTTAAAGGACGTTTGAAAAAAAGGTTTTACGTTCTAAAACTTATGGTATTTACTTGTATTGGATTACTGATTTGAAATTGAAAAAGCTTGTTGCATTGATTGATATAATTAGATATGTTACATCCCTCAATTCTTCTTTCATTACTACATTACTGTATTTTCTGACACTTATCTGCAGTTTATGGTGTATAGGGCACTACATTGTATTAACCACTCGATCGATCGAAGGTCATCGATCACTCCTGCGCTTTAGAGACCAGGCCAGGATAATATTTCATAAATATTAGAGTGTAAAATCACTAATATTTATTTTCATCGCCCCTGGGAATTTCTAATGATGAGCCGCTTAGGCTCACAGAAATAGTATGAAAATGAAATATTCTTGTAAATTTTTTATACACAAATATTTATATGTAAAAAAATAAAAGTTATTTTATTTGTAAAATCTATCCGCCTCCGTAGTGTAATGGTCAGCACGCTCGGCTACCGTTCTGGAGGTCCCGGGTTCAATTCCCAAGGGGGGTAAAATAAATATAAGTGATTTTTTCACTGTAATATTTATTCAATATTATTACCCTGGACTGGTACCTAAAGCGGAGGGCTGATCACCTTTCCTTCATGTGTAAACGATCAAGATAACACTGCGTTTATATGACGCAGTGCCCTATGCATCATTGGGGTGCGGATAGGGGTTTTATTTTTATTTATACATGTAAAATTAAATGCTCTCGAATAATTGAAAGTGGTAACTGAAAAGTCTACATATTCGTATAATGTAAATAGTGTGCTTACTTTACATCCCAGTAACTATATTCTTAAAAGTAAGTATTTCAATAGGATGCCAGTTTTGGAATCAATCTGCCTGAGATGTCGACTCTGACAGGATTCCCCTTGTCTCGGATAAGCAAAGAAGGGGTACCGACGCATTCCTGTAGCCCTGGTAATCATTGTGTCAACCCTTTTCCTTTGAACAGTCCTGTACTGTGACATAAAAATGAGAATTTCAGTATTTTTTTTTCAAAGAATATGTAAGACTGTAAAAGTCTGGGCATTTACAGGGCTTACGACCGTCATATGCTTGTAACGTGCTTATACGTGTAAAATTCACCAATTCTACCCATGATTGACAACCACACTACGCAAAGCGAAGACTTTCTATTTGTATGTAAGGTCCAAATCATGGATTTAGTTCACATTATAAGCTACATAAAAAATGACAATCATGCTTTCATGTGGGGAGTCTTTGCTTAATAAAAGCTTTCCCAATACCAACATAGATGGCGGTAGTGAACTCACATGAATTGTATTACGACTTAGATCAATATATCTATGAATTCCGAAAGTTAAGAAGTGGGGTTTTCAATCATGGGTAGAATAAGTGAATGTTACTCGTGTGTAAAGTGATCACTTAACCAAAACTTATGACGGTCGTAAGCCCTGTAAATACTCATACTAACATATCTTGCTTATAGTGGCAAAAAACTCTAAAATTCCTGTTTAAATAATCGACGTTATTTAAAGCTTTAAGCTCGAATAAAATACCCGCTATTGAACTTTAAGTTGAATTTACTTGACAAATTAAATTTGACAAATTAAAAAATACTAAGAGTATTTTAACAGTTTAAAGAAGGTTGAAAATTTTATAACAATGCATCATTAAGTCAAAATTGCATATTTTCGTATTAACGTTTTTTGATATCAACAAAATTGTATGAAATAACTCCTAAGCGGAAATGATCCAGATTTGTGATCAAGCATTTGGACGCACTAAAAATGATGTAAATCCTAAATTGTGATCACGCTCTGCCTTCGTAGCGTTTATCTGCCCTCTTAAATATTTGTAATTTCCGTTTCTTTGGTCCTTCTTCACGCGTGAATTTACTGCGTGGTTAATTACACCTTCGGGATGATTCTCGCGCGGCCACCCCGGCTCGGCTGAATAAATCTCTGCCTTTATTGCTATTAGGGACAGGCCGCACTAGGGCTCATTCTGTAATGTGAGGTTAACAATGCCCTGAAAGAGATTATATTCTTTCAGTTGGATCACGTAGAGATACGCAAAGAAAATAATGCCATGCTAATCGCAGACTTTCAGCGCCCACAAAAGAGGGCGTATAAAAACATGGCCCCATGCTCCGTGCAGTGTTAATTATATTTCAGTCAGTGCGAGGAAAACAATAGCAAATCCAAATCATTTAATATTCAAGAAAAAAAATGCGATTATAGTTTTTGTTAGTGCAATTTTTATTAAGAAACAATTATAAAACATTTATAAACATAACATAAAAATTACACATTTCACTTTTAACATACAAAGTTGCGTTTTACACAACTTCAATATGTTCACCTCTCAAAGCGTTTAATATTAATATAAAAATGATATTTTTAGTACGTTCAAATCTTTGTTCATCAAATGTTCCTTGTTAGATAGGATACATAAATAAACTAACTTATTGTAAATAAATGAGATTAGTTTTATTTTCTCATTTGTTCCCTTTAAATAATATTCATCCCTTTTGTTTTTTTTTAATGTATATTTAGTGTAACATTTATTGTTTTATATAATAAATTTCGCCCTGTGTTTTCTTATTTGTTTTTCAGTATTGTTAACTTAATCCCATGTCCCAAAATGAGTAATGTAAATTACTCTTTGGGAATATTATATACGTATGTAATATGTTGAAATAGATGTTAAAATATTGTACATTTACGTAAAAGAAAATCGATAAAAAATAGACAAAGTTTTGATTAATTTCTTGAATGTTTTCCGCGGATACTTTGTGGCACATTTTATAAACTTGTAAAATTAATTAAGTTAGATTTAACCACTTTTTTATTTATACAATTTTATTAAAGTATTGATTCTATAAGAGCAAAAAGTCGGTGAGAATTTTTCATTTCGAATTACGCCTAAGTGAGGAATTTAGCTATACACTTTTTTCCGACTTGTTTACAGCGTGAAAGTGAATAAACTTGAGTTTTAGAGGGCTCCAAGTAGGCAAGTGCGATTTTTCCATTAGAAGAAGTGGCGGTAGATGAGATTAACGATAATGCATTTGTCCCGAGAGAGCGCGGGCGTGGGCCGACGGGTGTGGGGCGAGCGAAGGGGTAGCGAGATATTTTTATTGCCGCCGCTTGAAAAGTAGACAAGTCTCTTTATATTACAGACCCGCCGCATTGTAAAACCGCGTTTCAGCGACAAACGGATTTAAAGTGATGTAAGACGTTTGAGATGGTATAAATTTAAATATTTCATACAATCACCCGACTTAAACTTCCGCAATCCCAAATGTACAACGAAATTCAACTCTAATTTTCACATCTCGGATGTGATTCTCACTAGGAACTAAAGATACATACTTCCTCAAAACGTTTGTCCTTGATATTTTCAACGCAAGGATTTAAAATTTTCAGGTCTTAGAGAAAATCGACAAAATCTCTCTCATTATTTTTTCTTAAAACCCTTATATGTACCCCATGGTCCATAGGGCACTGCATCATTTCTACGTAATGTAATGTTGATCTTTAATTGAACGAAGGTAAGGTGATCAGTCCCACGGGTTTTTATCAAGTTCAGGGTGATACCAAATAAAAATGACAGTGAAAATTTATTTGATCTATGTTGACCCCTTGGGAATCAAACCCGCGATCTATGTAAAATCGTTGTATTTTTCAGTGATGGGTAGGTACTATATTAGACTTAGAAAATACTCATAGGTAGGAAAAATAGTACGAAAAATGTGGTTAGAATTATTGAAAATTAAAATATATGAACAAAAGTCGAACAAAGTTTGTTTAAATGTAAAATGCTAGTACATTTTGAAATCAGATCAGTTTTTTTGTATGAATCTTAAAGGAAGTGATTTTTTTAGACGTGCAATGAATGGATGAATGCATACATAAACAATTATTTCCATGAAAGCTCAAACGGTGAAATACGTACAAACGTATACGACTATATGAGTATGTTTAATCCCTGAAACGTTTCTAGTATGAAACATCGCAACTTTTCTATCGGAAAACTTTTCAATAGATAACTACAGGATTGGTTTTCCACGTCATGTTATTTGAAAAATTACACTGAAGGATTTAAATTATTTTAGTTGCTTTAATTTGATTTATTATTTTTCAAAACAAATTGCATACATAAGTCACATATATAATATTTCCGATGAGTAATTTCTATTTCTCATTTTGGGACATGGGATTTAGGTTAACAAGATTGGAACACAAATAATAATGTTACATAAAAGATTTATAAAAAATAACCAAAACTAATACATGGCCAAATATAAAAACAATAAACAGGTATAATAAATAGGCACAAGAAGCATATTTAAAATAAATAAATGAGAAAAATATAAGGTATAAGGCATATTTAAAATAAACTAATGAGAAAATGAGAAAATATAACAAATGAGATAATATAAAAAACATAAGGTAAAAAAAATAAGAAAATATGACTAATTACTACATACATATATATCATTCCATAAAGTATTTTTTCAGATCATTTATTTTGGATCCTCGAATGGGTTCTAGTTTATATATGTCATGTAGATGATTATGTTTTAATTAAACATATTTTTAGTTTTTAAAAACATTGATTGAATATATGCTATACCCGGTCACACATTGCCATGCCTCAGGCTAGTAGAAAAGAAAGAAAAATTACACCCACATTTCACAATGCTAGTGAAGCAATAAAAAAAATGTTATCAATAAGTATGCTTGCCGTCATGGCACTGCCATTGCGATCATTGATTACTTTCGAAGGTTAAAATTATTTAATTACAAGGAAAATGAATTAATATAAAAAAATATTCGGTGCAAGGGAAAAGTAATTTTTATTTAATGAGGTTTTTTTATTTTTTTTAAGGAAAAAAATATATTTGTTTTTTTTTATCGTTTACAAAAATAATTTCTAATAATTTATAATATTTATCAAGAGGCTTTTTATTAGAAATAGGTATCAAATTGTGGTAGAGTGAGTTCAAATAGTTTTGGTTGGTAGGAAGATATTGCTTAATAGCATGAAGCCCGCCAATATACTTATTTATTTTCTGTACATTAAGTTTAAATAAATAAATAAATAAATGTAAAAAAATTCTGACTCAAGAGTCCGCGACACTAACCACGGGACCACAACCCGACACAATTGAAAACGCTAAGTAATATTAGCTAGCGATAAGTACACTATCCGCCACGAACGATATTTAGTTATTCTCAATATTATTAATATTTAAAGCATTTACTTTGTGGTTAGTCATTTTTACTTATTTATTTTTACAAAAATGTTAATAAAATTAGTATATAACCACTCACCGAGATTTTTACGTCTACCGGTTTCGAGACGTACCCGTCTCTTCGTCAGGACAATCACTAACACAGCATGCAAACAATACTACCCTTCACCACCATAGCACCATGTACACACTCAAAACTACACAAAATGTCTAACACATGCGATTTTTGGTAATAATAAATGGAGAAGAATAATGTTTATAAATAATATAACGAATAAAGTAACTAAATATTTACCAAAAAATATAAGACCGGCATTTTATACTAAAAATAATATTGGGAAAATCCTTTTAAATAATAAAGATAAAAATAATATCCTAGACAATTCTGGTATATACTAATTAACTTGTGATTCATGCCCTTCTAAATATATTGGTAGAACATCGCATAATTTTAATACCAGAATAAAAGAACACATACGATGTCTAAACAATAATAACTTCTCCGAATTTACCGATCACCTCATAGAATCAAATCACGTCTTCAAAAAAGACACGGGAGTAAAAATATTAAACACTAATAATAAAGGGTTAAAACTAAATAATATGGAGATTTTTTATATTAAGAAAGCACTTAAAAATAATATTCCTCTAATTAATAACCAAATAAATTTTACATATAGTCGATATATAGATCGATATTGATTCGACATCGGTTAAACACGATTCGTCAATATCCAATTCGAACCCCGCCCACTCCTTTCATCCTACGAGTATATAAGTTGATTCGATTACAGGTCTAATTTTAATGTACGTTTAACCTCGGCTCGTAACGCATGTCTGTATTGAACACTATAGTGCATGTTGGTCTTCGGGTCGACCAAAAATCGCATGTGTTAGACATTTTGTGTAGTTTTGAGTGTGTAAATGGTGCTATGGTGGTGAAGGGTAGTATTGTTTGCATGCTGTGTTAGTGATTGTCCTGACGAAGAGACGGGTACGTCTCGAAACCGGTAGACGTAAAAATCTCGGTGAGTGGTTATATAATAATTTTATTAACATTTTTGTAAAAAAATAAATAAGATATTTAGTTATTTATCTGTTGCTGTGACGTTCAAAAGATGGTGCTGCCATTGAGGTTAAAAGTATATTTTTCAAAAAAGCATTCCTGTCACAGCCGTATTTATTATTGTGTGCATCGTCGTATTGAAAATTCAAAGGGATCAGTGATTTATTTTCAGATATTTAATATATTTTTAATTAAATTGAAAAGAAGTCTATATTTAAAAAAAATAGTTGCATAAATTGATTGGGGAAGGTATTTTTATTAAATTATATTTTAATATAAATTTGTAAATTATTATCAATTACTGATTATATTCGTTATGGTAACTTTTTGATTATGTTATTTTGAGTAGGTTCTATTTTGAAGATATATGGTTTTCTTTGGCTTGTTTATTTGACTCATAAAGGTTTTCACCCACAACTCTTCCACTAATTGACCGTATAAACAACAGAAAGTAGTGTACCTTGTATTATTATTTTTCTTGCCGTATAACAAATTAACGTCAAAGATATTTATTATCATTGAGTATAAGTAAGTATTATTTGTTCTTTATCGAAATTGTAGTGGACCTTTTAGCCGATAAATAAAATCAACATATTTCACAAGTTTCAAGAGGATTGGTTTATGTGAAAAACTACCCCTGGAAATATTTTGGCTGAGAGTTTTTCCAATCGCCAAAGCCATTAGACTGATTAAAACGTTCAAAGAGATGTGGATCATATTCATGCACTCGTACTTGTTGAAAGGTATAAAATATTGATATCAAAAAGCCGTTAAAAGCAAAATAAACTGCAGGTTAAGTACTCATTTATGTGTATAACAGATAAAAATCTGCAAAGGAATTATAGTCTTATTAATATTATTTATTGATATCAGACACTGGATTATAATATACACACAGCAGCATAAGCGGGAGCAGACCCCCAGGAAGACCACCTATACGATTTAGAGATAGTTGGTCTTCCACCCCACAGGAGTGGACCGGAGAGTGACAGGACATAGTCCTAAATAAAGAGAAAGAAAAAGAAGAAGGCACAGGATTATTCCACACAAATAAAAACTTCACCAATATTTCAATTAATGGCGCTAAAATCAGCTATATTTTCAGATGTATTGATGATTGCACCGATATGTGGAAGGTTCTGAGATTATTGCATATATACTGGTTTCAATAATTCATGCAATATGGATGTCCGATAATGAGGTAGAATGGTGAAATTTATACAAGAGTATAAAGCGATCGTTTATGCCAGCCAGGTCGTAAACCCTGGGATGCTCAGACGTCCATCTTCCTTCCTTAAAATAAGAGCGATAGATTTTTCATATCAAGTTGAGACACTTTTAGAATTAGAATACATAAAAAATCAGTAACATTTTAACATCTCAACATAGATGATGAAAAATATGGAAGTCTGGGAAATAACAGGGCTTACGATCTCTCATAGGCTGGCCAAGCACTTTACACACATGTAACTTTCACCGTTCCACCCATGGTTGACCGCACTACTCATTTTTTTGGAACTCCTACATCTATCATAAATATCATGATGTTTTATGTGTGAGTTCACTGGAGCCATCTATGGTTGTTTTGGGAAAACATTTATTTAGCAGAGACAGGACAGAACTTATCTATTTGGGATAGTTTTTCACAAATTCTTCCTTCAAAAGCAGTGATGTATCCATGTTTCTTCTTTTATCACATACAACATATTTTATTTATTTATTACGCTAATACAGCGCTTAACAACGTTTTGAAACGTTGTTGATTTTCTTCAACTGTGAGCAAACGTAGTACCCACTTCAAAAAGGTCTTTTATGGAAAAATGTTGATGGAAAATATTAAATAAATTGTTTTTAAAAAAATGATACGATCCACCAAAGCTGTATTGTAGACACTTTTGTCATCCTACGAATTTATTATGTGATGTACCAAGGTATTTGTTATCTTACAAGTTTACATTATAAAAAAAAAGAATAGTTAAAATATGAAAATGTTATCTAAAAGTTGATAAATAAAAAAAACAACCAGTTCGAGAACTCTACCAAAAAAATATAAAAGAATGCCCTCGAATCATTTATTTAGTTTGAATTAAGAAAAAAGATTCATTACTTTTTTTTCTGATTTTTTTAAATATGCTTGAAAGCCCATAATATTTAGTTCAAAGGCGTTTAAAAGATCTCGTACTTAAGGGAAAAGATAAAAACTCAAATTCCATCGTTTTCTTATAGAATTCAATTTACTTTCCTTTCATTTCACACAAAAGCTTAAACTCTACTCAGAAGGAAACTTTGAACAAGTAAAATGTTGATACTTTAGACTGTATACCAACCAAAGAAGGATAATTTGATTTTAAATCATTTTATAGTAAGATTTAAGTCCCGTTTTGTATATTTGTATGTCTTTGTATTTTGATCAAACATATTTACGAATTCTGAGTACCCAAATTAAAGCATTCATTTTAAATGAGATCATTTATATAATATTTAAGTGAAAATACATAAATGAAAGCAACAGTTTCATAGATTTAATCGTAATCGCGTATCAAATAATTTACATTTAAAAAAATTAAAGAAGTAAAGCTTAAATTATTTACATTATGTGAGTGTCCAAATACTTCTTCACAAATTTGGAATATCTCCAATTATAGGAGTTATTTTTCGATTGATTTTTTTTGATATCTCATCAAAGATGAACAAGAATAAGGAAGTCTGGGCATTCACGGGGCTTACGACCGTCATAGGCTGGTTTAAGTAATATTTATAAAAAAAAAATATTAAAAAATTTATTTAACCCATGTTTAGTATTTTTATGTTTTCCCTAAATTGGTTTCTTTAATGTATATTATGATCTCAATAACACTGCTTCCATGTATGCATAAGGGTGAATCGTAGAACGTGACTCTTTTTAAAAATATTAATATACTAAAATATACGTTTTATAAACAATCTTATATTTTTTTATATAAATGTTTCATCTATAGTGAGAACAATCCAGTGTCTGATTATAGCTAATTAAAAAAAGGCGAAATTACATTAAAAACACATTCATCACCACGGGGGCAGACAATCTTTTACTGAAAATAATATTCTAATATAACAGTTAAACAGTGTTAAAAATTTACCAAGTATTGTAAAAATACAACATTTCAAAAATATGTATCTAGTGACAATGAAAAAAATCACAATCAGCAAATGATCTAAAATAATTTACGTACCGAGTTAAAATGGTACAATTTTCGTCTGAAATCTGCGCCAGTGGCGGTAAACTGCTTGTCAAGTTCAGAGAAGGGTTGGAAGCGGGTACAAGGACGCGGTGAAGGGAGTCCGAACATAATTGCATGCAAGTTTAAATAGAATCTAGTCGTTCAAAGTTTTCCTATTAGCCGTCGGAGGCATAGATAAATGAATTCTCATCGGCCCCGCCATACCACAGCAAGAGGAAATAAAGGTTCTCTGTCGGGGTGGCTCCGAGCGCCCGTAAACCATCTTGAGTCCTTAAGAGAGGAATTTTAAGGAATGAAACTTTCCAAGATAGCTTTGTACAATTATCTTGTTTAACCTTCCTTATTCAAAGTATCTAAAAATTATGCGTAATTCGAAGAGGGGTATTAAAAGACCCCAGTCGTATTCACAGAAACATTGTATGTAATATAGAAATATATTGTATGTAATGTAATATTTTTTCATTTTTTTTAATTATTTCATAGATACAAACATTTTTTTACTATAAGTATTACGGCTCTTTAGGCATGCCCTGTGTTAAGCCGAAATACTTTAATGTTAATACATTTTTTTTATTACTATTGTATTTTTATTATTCGATTATATACATTACATACAACGCATGTAACAACAATTACAGTTTAAAGGTTTTACAATGAAATAATTACACCTGGACTTTAATTAATTCACTTTCTACCTTGTCCCTTCCGACGAGAAGCAACCATCGACGGACACTGTTCTTAAAGACATGATCACTACTGGAATTAAATATAATGAATATAGTATGTTCACAGATCAACTCAAATCGTTGCGTGAATAATCGAGAGAATGCAATTCATTATTTCTGGTTTATTTCCACGCAGCTGTGGCGCTCAGTAGTTAGAGTTAAAGAAATAAAATAACACTTTGAGTGTGTCCAAATACACAAATCTGAGTGTCTCCACTGGAGAGTAATTTTACATTTTATGACATCTTAACAAAGACGAAGAAAATATGGATGTCTGGGTATTTACACGGCTTACGACCTGTCATAGGCTGGTTTAATCATCTTTTTACACACGTGTAATATTCACCATTCTACCCGTGATTGACAAGCACACTACGCTTATTTTTAAATTGAATCATGAGTAGAACGGTGAATGCTACCCACACTTCCCCACTTTTCTTCATCAATGTTGAGATGTCAAAAATGTAAAATAAAAAAGTCACAGGTAATTAAAAATAACACACGGTGACTTGGACCATTCTATCAATGGTATCCACCGCGTGACTTGAATGTTGATTGGGTTAGTTGAAATCAAAATAATAATTTTTATGAATATGCGTTTTGAATATTTAAAAACAAAAAATGTCGTAGTTTCCCAACATATTATTTTAAAGATTACAAAAAAAACAATTAAATGATCTTGATGATTATTGTAAATGAAATATCAAATTATGAAGTCTTACTTTGTTATAGAGGGATTCAAATCCCCCTGTTAGGTCCGAGTAGGTTAAATAATTTGACATTCTTTACGAAACGTATTTCGTACTGTATTTTTTAAAATTGTTTATAGCTGTGCTTTTAAATAACCATATTCTCACTTTATTACAATATATTATTTAACGTTTCCAAATATATATATATATATATATATATATATATATATATATATATATATATATATATATATATATATATATATATATATATATATATATATATATATATATATATATATATATATATATATATATATATATATATATATATATATATATATATAAATATATATTTATATGTACATATATTTATTTATATAATTCAATGATTTTATTGATTCACAAAATTATCTCAATCATTGTTCACAGATTTTAGATTTGCCCACTTTAATAATTATTCTATTAGAATTGAATATAATCAAATCATCTTTTTTGGATTTAGTAGGTAGAGAGAATAGAACGCCACACTAATCTGTCTTTGCAAACAATTTCCACATTTTTGCATCTCTTCATGCAAACCCACCGATTATTCCCAGGTTTTCCTCTGTTTCTATTATCAAACGTATACGCCTCATAGATTTATTTAACTATCCTTTCTTCACTCCTTCGATTTACATGCCCAAACCATATCAATACACCTTTTATTATAATTGTGCATTACAAATAAATATTTGAACTTTTTCATTAAGTTTTTATTGATGAATTAAGTGAACACAGATACGGTACTGCTTCTCGCAAAGAAAGATAATAGCCAGTGTTTTTATTTTTTCTTCTTCTCTCTCTCTCTCTCAGACAAAAAGATAAAGTTTCATTAATTGATTCGGCAGTCACTTTGTGGTAAAATCAATCCAATTTTAATTAAAGTTTTTCTTAGTAAATACCACTATTTCTTAAAATCTACTGTGACACGTGTTTCGATGCATTCCGCATCATACGGTGTTTGAAAATGATGCGGAATGCATCGAAACACGTGTCACAGTAGATTTTAAGAAATAGTGGGACTTACTAAGTAAAACTTTAATTAAAAATAAAAAGATCAAATTTTTCAAATCAAAGTGAACAACTCTCAATAAATAAAGTAATACATATTTTTTAACAAATTGATCCAGCTCATTTAATTCAGGAGACCGATGTAGAGAGAGACAAAATCCAATTGTTTAAGAGCGGATATTTATTTTTTTCTTAACATTTTATCCCTTTATTTCGTGTCGAGATTGTCGCCACAAATAATGTCTATTATCGTTGTTTGTGTCCGTCAACACTTTATAAATGTAGTTTTGCGAAAATCAGATTTGTAGAAACGGTCTCGGCTCGTCGAGGATAAGGGGATGAAGGCATAAACCCCCGGGCGTTTATTTACGCCCTCTGTCTACTGAGGAAGTGTTGCGGTCACTACAAAACCCACCCCCTGTAACTCCGGAGGGAGGTAGGTGGTCGCGAAAGACAATAACCTCATCGTAAATATACGTCATAAAAATACTAAATAGACAATTGTGAAAGTGGAAAAAACGGACCATAGCCTCATCATTATCAATACGGTATTTGAAAAGTCCGCGTCTGTAGCGTAACGGTTAAAACTCTGGGCTACCACACTGGAAGTCCCGGGTTCGATTCCCAGGGGGGGTCGAATAAATAAACGTGATTTTTTCACTGTAATATTTATTCAATATTACCCTGGACTGGTACCTGAAGCGAAAGGCTGATCACCTTTCCTCCAAGTGTAAATGGTCAAGATAACACTGCATTTGTATACTTTACTCCCGAATGATAAAAATAATAAATAAAAATCAGCTCCTAACCCTTCTTCATCCTTCAACGTTCCAAGGACACAAGTTTAAAATTATACATTTATAGGCAAGCAATTCGTGAATATAATTAAAATGTATATATTTTTATTATTAAAGATTACAGTAAATAATCTCTTGTCTATTTATTTTGACACTCCTGGGAATTGAACCCGGGCCTCCAGTATGGTAGCCAAATGCGCTGACAACTGCGGAGGCGTACATCTATAACTGTTTCTATAAAAACAGATTGAATACTGACATTGCCTTAAAGTTTCTCTACTCTTTGCAGCTCTCGTTCATCTCAAAAATTTTATCTTTATTTGATTATCACAAAAAACTTACTTAAAAAAAACAATAACCAGATAATTACCAAAATATATAACAAACACCCAGACCAATTGAAAATAAATCTTTCTTGAATTAAGTTTTGCAATTGGCGGGAATCGAACCCGCGGCGCCAGTTTCTCGGTCAAGCGTCTACCCAACTACGCCACGCCTCTGATGCGTTAGTTTTGTTTTGGATATTGAAATTAAATTTGTAGAATACAGTTCTTTATCTACAAACAAGACCTTACAAGTTGTAAAATATATTTAAGGCTAGGTAAGTTATGGGTTTGAACTAAATTGTTTATGCATGGGTTGCTCAAACAATAAAAACCAAAAACGAAAAAATCGGAATCAAAATGGCTCTCCGTACAGATTTATTTTTCAGAAAATTCGAAGGCGGGATTTTCCCCCCCATATATTTTACACACAGGCGAGAATAACTGTTTCTCATGTCTAAAATGTTTCTTATTTTCATGTCGATTTATTTGCGCACGCAAAGAAATTGGGTATCAGGTATAATGAGCTCTGTATGGTGATACGATGAGACAACGTGGTACTGTGTTAAATGTATCGAAAATTTCAACAGAGAGCTTCTGTTGTTTTTCACTGAAATAATAATACTTATATGTCAAGCTTTATGGGCGAATCTTTTAACGTTCAGAATATTATGTTATTTACTACATTGCAAAACATTTCTCAAAGCGAGTTTTAGTAATTTATTGGAAAAATATAACTGAAAAAATGACAATGATTTCACTTAATCGTTTGAATGTTTACCAAATTGTTAATACAATATAATATTTTATTGTTTTGATTTAATTAGTATGACGCAGAATTCTATAAAGTATTAAATCCATTAATTGATTCGGTAGTCATTTTGATGTAATATCTATCTTCTTTTATAATAACTAAATCTTCCACTTCCATTTTTATCCACAAGGGGATACCCCTTGTGGATAAAAATAAATTGAAAAAGAAAAAAAAGAAACAGCTTCTACCCTTCTTCATTCTTCAGTGTCCCATGGACACAACTTTAAATTAAGACTGAGTTTCACATACGGTATGTTAAAACAACAACTTTATCGTATTTTCACACTTTTATTTTATATTATTTTATTAGTTTCGTCGTTACTGACATCATGAGACTGGTGAGAGGCTAGACAAAATCTTTGTAATATACACAACAAGCCAGGAGTTAAAAAAAATGATTTCTTATAATTGTCGCGACTTGGATATGTTTACTGTTACCTTATTACTTAGACAAGTTATAATATGTTGCAATAATTTACATATGCCACAAATTTCATATATTCAAAACTGGTTTGACTGAAATGTACTAGGCGAAGATGATTATGGCGTTATACGTATTCGTGGTTAATGAGGACAATAAATTGGATAAGGCTTCGTAGGTAGCCAGTTGAAAAAGACGATAGTAAGGTAGTATAAAAGGCTTTTTAATTACCATCGAGTTAACTTTTATTTCACCACTGGCGTAGTTTCCAGCAAAGGGTTCGTGTATATTAGCAGTGTTCAACTTACACCAGATTGTGTGAGTATGTATACGTATATATTCCCATGAGTTTTCTCTTTCGACGTCATAATTGAGTAAGTTTAAACAGTAAGTATTTCACTCTACTTTTTATCGGGCTAGAACTTTTAATAGCCATTTTAACGCACGATCGACGGATAAATCAATGAAAACTTAACTAAACTTAAAAAGGCAAACTTTTGAAAAGGAGAAAGCGAAATTACTAACGGAAGATAAGTATTATACTCGTTACTAATCGCGCTAACTTAAAAATAATATTTTTAAGCAATGGTTTAAGAAATAGTTATTTCAGACGAGTATTTCATATATGCAGTGAAAACTATTAAAGAGAACAGGTCGTATTGTGTAATGTAAGAAAAGTTTTCTCTCTCAAACCGAATGAAATAAATAAGTCAGAAAGATAATACGAGATAATTTTGACATCACTAGCATCTGTAGCATACAAAGATCAAGTCATGAACAATTTAGAAAAATTAGAAATATATTAAAAAATTAATTCTTATAAAACGTTAAATAATATGCTTTTCTAAAATACATCACCATTATTGTCAATGTTCTCATTAAACAATGTCTCGCTCGATCTAGTAATAACCCCAACCACCTCTACACATGACTAAATACTTTTTTGTTCGTTATTTTTTGCAAACACCTATCGATGAAAACATCTGTAGTTTCCGAAATTAGTCGTATAAAATGAAATAAAACTCAATAAGTGGCATAATACAAGTGTTTGATTTTTAAAATAATCTTTAGTGTAGTAGTAATTATACTTGGCTACCACGCTGGAGGTTCTGCATTCGATTTCTAGGGGAGAGAAAATGAATAAAAGTATTTTTTCAATCTAATACTTATAAAAATTAAATATTACTCTGGATTGGAACCTGAAGCTTAAGACTGAGTACCTTGCTTTCGTAAAGCAAACGATCGAATTAACATTGAATCAATTTGCGTTGCTCTATGCACTATTGGATGCAGATAGGGGTCGGGAGTAGTGGTAGTAGTAATCTCATAACAGTAACTCGTTGATACATAAATAAAATACTTATTTTTTACCACTTGAGTATTATATTGTTCCGACTAGTTTCAAAAGCTACAAATGCTTCCATTTACTTAAATTTTATATTTAAACCCGTAGATATAAGCATCTTTAGCTACCAAAACTAGCCGTAACAGTAAAATACTCAAGTGGTAAAAAAAACAAGTTCTTAATTTTAAATTCGATCATGTCTTAATAAAAAGTGAACGCCGAAACAAAAAATTACAGAAAATTGTTGAATGAAAATGATTAACGTTCTGATTTACATAAAACATTTGTATACATTAAATCAATGTATAGAACTAAGGAAAAAATAGAGTGTGTTATTTTTCTTCCTCCAATATATAAATAGGATTTTTCTTTAATTAGTAACATTTACATACATATAATTGGAAAGTAAAATGTATGGAAATGATACACCATCATAAAAATGCTTTCCATCAGGTTTTATGTAGGTACATACAAAAATGGGAATATATGCGAAAAAAATATGTACGCTGTACACAGCAAACACTAAAGTTTCTTTAAAGGGAGGCTTTTAAATGCCTTCATAAATTCTTGACAACTTTTATAACTTGGTCTGAAAAACAAAATTATGACTGCGGGGTAACAATTTCCAAAGAACGCTATCTAAATAAATTCGGGGCAACTTATCTTTCGGTAAGCGTTATTTAAAATCACCCGGATTCTTTGAAAAAACCACAATACTTATAAATCCGAAATACCGGGAACCGTTTGATGTGCAGTGTAGCGATCTTAAGGCGTCTGATAAACAACATACCAGGGTCTAATCCTCAGGCGAAATTCTAAGGAAAGGTTTTCTTGCTGAGGGGGTAGATAGCTGCTCCCTTAGATAAATTCCCTCCGATAAATCGGCCCTAAGAAGGTACACTTTGCCCCTCAATCAGATACTGCCAAGGTCCACAATTGAAGTGGATGAATCGAAACTAATTCGACCGTATTAATTGTATTTGCGAATATTTTTTTCGGTAGTCCTTGCTCACTGCTCACATGTTTTATACAAAAGTGTAAAGTTTATTCATGTCTTCTGATCGCCTCATTTTAAAGCCCATGCGAAATTATCTGGCAGCATATATGTTTTTATATAATATGTTACAGTAACTTAGTCTGGTTAAATGGAAAACTAATAAAATAAACGGCATATCTTTCTAGTATCTATGTATTCACAGTGCTTGTAAATTAATGAAAATACAAAAAAAATAGAAACAACAATGTAATCGGAAACATTAAAAATTGTGACAGAAACCATCAAGGAGTTTATTGACCGCTATTTTCCATGTTTGGTATTGCGTGTTTCGTTGTTACGTTCAACCGATGGCACTGCCATTGTGTTAAAAAAAAAAAGTATTTGATAAACATGTTTTTACTTATCAGAGGTAAAAACACATGCCACACATTTAAAAACACGCGTGAATTCGAATGCAAGTGAGTGTTAAAATTTTGAAGTAATCTGTAGTTACAATAACAACAGGAAATTTAAGACTTTGGCCAAGCTAACATTTACATAAAAATGTTTGTATTTATATTTTATATATTACATATGAAATTCCTTCCATTTCAATGGTAAAACAAAACAAATAAATATGGTACGTCGTGATTTAGGAATAGAGTATTTTTATCTAACAAAAGATTCAGTTAAATATTATTTTCTTCAAGCCTCAGCGGTCCGATTTGGCAGTGTAATTAAATTGACGATTTCTTTCTTATTGGAAAAAATATGTATTTTAATCTTTATGTAATCATGTAGTGATAATGCACTTGTTTTTATCAAAATGCTTATTGAAAAAAAAACATTCAGGGTTAGAATAACACATTTGTTGATTAAAAAATGGTATTTTTAAACTTTATAAATCATATTTCAAATCATATTTTCATATGGTGTACGGAGTGCGTGGAAGTTTTTGGAAAGGGAATGTAATTAACTATGAGTATTTTAATGTTTTCGAATTTAATAAACCCCGATTATGACAAGGTTCTTGTCGAAACCGTTTGGTTAAAGTGTACTAATAATAAAAAAGTGGTGAAAACAAAGTTTATAAAATGTGCCACAAAGTATCTGCGAAAAACATTCAAAAAATGTTTTTTTTAGAGCGATTTTGGCATTGTGGACGTAGTCGCCTCGTAAGTACTCACAAAATCTCATAACTGATGTAGATTTCAAAAAAATACGCAAAACCGTAATTTTCCTTGTATTTCCGAGAATTATTTTGAAGGGTGCAAATAATAAAACAAATGATAATCTCCGGTGAATCTACGTTTATAATGAGGGCGAATGAAGTTGAAATCCCTGAAATTTATTTAAATTTATACTGCGATAATTTTCCCGAGACTATTAAAACTTTTCCCAGAAGCGTTATTCCTTTACTTTTAAATCAAGTTACTCATGTTTTAGATAAATTAAATGAGATTAAAATAAAGATTCCATTATAAAGGTAACGTTAACATATTTGATGCTAATATCAAATATTAAAATAAAAGAGACATAAGACATTAAGAATTTAATTTTTTTAATTTTTGTTTGTTCTGAAATTGTACAGCTTTACATGTAAAAAGTATAAAATAAAAAAAATCATTAACAATAATAAATTATTTATTGATTTGGCGTTTAATTTGTAGAACTCCATTTTAATTTATGTATTAATTATAAATCAAACACAGATTTTTTGAGTCTACTAAGTTGTATTTTATTAACAAAAACACATAAAAATTATATTGTGACAATTGTTTCGCCTTGTTAGGGCATTATCAAACGAAAACATTCGTTTGTACAACTTAGTACAACTTAGTAGACTTCTCTGTGTTTGATTTATATCTTAGTAGACAAAAAATCTGTGTTTGATTTATAATTAATACATAAATATAAAAAAAAAAAAACAATAATAAACATTACGTTACATTTACAAAAATACAATTGAACATTTCCACATTCATGTCATAATAACTTTAAAAACATTAAGAGATAAAAAAATAAAAAAATAAAAGATTGGGAGTGTGTGTGTGACGAAGGGAGTAAATGGATAAAGATATGGTTTAGAAAATAGATTTTGCAAGAAGGAGAAAATGTATAAAAGAATGTATAAAATGCTAAATCAAACACTGATTTTTGAGTCTAATTAGTTGTATTTTATTCTTTAAAAAACACATTAAAATCAATTTTGTGACAGTTACTTCGCCTAGTAATGGCATTTTCAAACAATCGTTTAAAAATGCCATTACTAGGCGAAACAACTATCACAACATTTATTTATATGTGTTTTTGTAAGAATAAAATAAAACGTTGGAGACTCAAAAATCAGTGTTTGATTTAACATTAAAAACATAAATTAAAATAGAGTTCTACAAATTAAACGCCAAATCTATAAATAATATTAAGAAAATAATTAATTTTTTCCTTTGTCCTAAATTAGTCACTTGTCATTTCTCTGCCTCCGTGGTGTAATGGTTGCGTGTTTAGCTACCGTGCTAGAGGTCCCGAGCTCGATTCCTAAGGAAAGGGATAAAAATAAATATTAATGATTTCACACTCCAATGCTTATTTTTTATTATTAATGCTCATCCGCATCCAATGGTGCATAAGGCACTGCATCATATGAACGCAGAGTTATCTTGTTCGTTAATACATAAAGGAAAGGTGATCAGCTCTATACTTCAGGTATCGTCAAGGATAATATTGATTAAATAATAGAGTGACAAAATCACTTATATTTATTTGACTTGTCCCAGGGAATCAAACCTGGAACCTTCAGTACAGTAGCCGAGCGTTCTGGCCATTACACTACGGATGCAGAATTGATTTTGACACTTTAAAACAAACTAAAACGCTTTTTAAAAAGGACGTTTCAGGATAATATAACAAAATCATACAGGAAGTTAAAAAAAGAATTTGACCTTATGTTTTAAATAGAACCAGTACAATATTAATTTAATTATATTAATAATTCAATTATCAAGTCAGGCTTTCATGGATTTGGCAGCAGGTTAGTCTTCGGTGGAAGCGTTTATCAGATAAAATGCGTAGCATCAATTTATCGGGGTGTACGTAATTGGAATTTCTTCATCGTTTCCTTTAGCGTTTGTTTTAGTAGCCTCTGTCTGATAATAGTGATATATTTTATTTTGTACCACTAAAACCGTTAAAGTTTAGGATTTAGTAGGATTTATGGAGCTTGCTCGATTTTTTAACGGAATTGGAATGTTTGTATTTGAAATTTATTAAAATGAAATTATTATAATTATAATAATATTTTGAATATTTCCTAATCACTGTAAGAACACTAAAACTGTCCTGTCAAAAAATCCTAAGTGTCCATCAAACCTCATCCCTTAGTTTTTCTCTCTACCTCCTTCCCTATACTATTTTTTCCTTTGCCTTCCTTATTATCATCAATTTGTAATACATGTTTTTTTTTATTTCAATAACTATCTACCCTCTGATTGTAAACAGCTTTATAAGGTATCAAACTTTTTGACCAATATAACTAGTCTGTTTTGGGTTGATTGGATGATATTTCTTTTTAGCAATAAGCCTGCCAACGTACTTATTTCTTTTCTGTATATGAAGTTTGAATAAATAAAGCTGTATTTATCTTACAAGAAGTACAAAGATTTACTTTTGAATCAGAAAATAATAAAGAACGTTGTAAAAGTAGTTGGATAGACGCTCGACTGCGAAACTGGCATCCTACCTGCAGACAAGCGTCTAAAGTAGAGGCTTCGTAGGTTATTCCTTTTTAAAAAATACGTCTGCGGATTTACAGGGCTTACGACATGTCGTCGTCAGTCTTAAGTCATAATTTTGAGAATCTTCAGAAATATTACTCATAATGCTTGTTCCGAAAATCATGGGGTACTGACATTAGATAAAGGGCAGAACGGTGAACGTTTCACAAATATTTGAAGTAATTACTTAATCAAAACGATAACAGGTTGTTAGTAATAAAAATACATAGACTTCTATGCTCACTTCTCAGAAAATGGTTTATTGTTTCTGTTGAGAAATCATTAAAATATTTTGATATTTGTATTTTAACTTGTCCGTCTCCGTAGCATAATGGTCAGCGCGCTCGGCTATCGTACTGGATGTAAAAGGGGAGTCAAATAACTATAAGTATTTTTTTCACTCAAATATTTATTCGATATAACCTTAGACTGCAACCTGAAGCAGAGGGCTTATCAACTTTCCTTCACGTATTAATTAATAAGCTAGATAACACTGTGTTTATATGATGCAGTATCCTATGCACCATCGGGTGCGTGTAAGGGTTAAGTAATAATAATAAAAATTCATTATTTTTGAGGATGATGCCATATTTATGGAAAACATTTTTCATTTAAACGGTTTTTTGAATTTTTACTAACATTTCTTGATGGAATTGCATTAAATATAATAAAATAACAATTATACAACTTTTTCCAGGTTTATTTTATTTGGCCAGTGACCGGGTTTCTTCGTTGCCGACATCATTAGACTGGTCTTATCTGATGATGTTGGTTACAACAAATTAGTCACTGGTCAAATACCATTAAAATATATAAATAAAATCTGAGGTAAAAAAAGAATAGGGTTCAGTGAAGTTAAGGGTTGCGGTAACGGGTAAGTGCGATTGTTTTCCTGTCCACCGGTTTATATACTAGTTGTTTTATCATAAACAAGTGTTTTACATTATAACATTTTGCTACAAATAGTCCTTACATGAAACTCTCATAATACAATTATCCATAAAGTATAACTAGTTTTGTATTTAATTAAGAGCGGAGAGTTCTATTATTTAAAGAAATAAAACGTGAGGGGTTGAAATATGGGTCGGTAGGTACCCCGTTATGGCCAAAGTGCTCCACGACACTTTATATGTGGGTAATTAACAACCCCTTGTGGTGCGGAGACGCGAGCTTCAGCTCCATACACACACTATCACATATATACAAGGATGGATGTATCCGTTCGGGTACTGTAATTTAATTCCATGTTCTGTAAAGCAAAATTTTAACTTAAATTTTTAAACTATTGACTAGGTTGTGTCAAAGAGAATGTATTTTTGTTTATGTCCGCCAACATAGTGTAGTGGTTCAAAAGAGAGTCAAAATAAATATTAGTGATTTTTCAGTCTAATACTTATTTAATATGACCCTGGACTGGTACCTGAAGCGGGAGGCTGATCACCTTTCCTTCGTGTATTTAACGATCAAGTTAACAGTGATTCTATTCGATGCAGTACCCTATGCACCATTGGGTGCGGATAAGGGTTAGAAGAAGAAGAATATTTTTCTTTATGATATAATTTAAAAAAAAATACTTCCTTGTTTGAGGTAGTTCAGGTGTAAATTAAATCTTTCAGATGAAACAAAATGGGTCTAGAAGAAACACTTCGTTTTAAAAAAAAACATCCCCATGGCATTTAAAAAAATCATCCGCTTGTAAAAGATGTCGTTAGGTGGGGAAGGCAACGAAAGAGATAATTGTATACGCATGTGAGGAGAATGGAACCATCCAGACTCCACCACATTGGACTGTACGGCCAACCTCAAGGTAGACGTCCCCCAGGCAGACCACCAAAGAGATGGATCTGGGAATCAATATCGCAGGAGGCTAATCCCTCTTAAAAACAGGCCACAAGGCCTACACCAAGCAGAAAAAGAAGAATATAAGCTTCTAAATGGTTTCTAAAGGGATTAAAAATTAAAAAAAAAAAATATGTAGAAAATCAGAACACAACAAATAATGGTATTAACAATATGGTTTTCAATTATGTATCCTTCTTTTTACTGTGCTTAGAATACATTTTACCAAAGTTTTTAAAGTTATTTGTTTACCTAGTTTAGTTATTTAATGACTTATAGATAATACGAGCAGATTATGTAGCTTTTTGCGTAATCTTTAAAGTTTCAAACCAGAGGTTGACCAAAAATGGTGTGATTGATTTTTTCGATGGGTTTCTGTGATTCTGGTCTAGTGGGTTTATGTGCATTTTCCTACAGTGTATTATTGGTATTTTATATGAGTAAATGTGAAATGTAAATGTAAGGATTTTCGTAGCGTATAGTTATTTGATTGTTATAAGGAAGCATTATTTCCATTATTGATTTTTGTACGAATTGACATTATTCAATGGTGGGTCACTTGTTCCAACCCATTTTATAATCCCGTATTAAAGAAAAGATTGTTATGTATACCGAACATATAAAAATAATATATCAAATTTATATATTCAAGACAAAGATTAAATAAACGTACGTTTTAACGCGTCGGTGCACATTTTATTTTCATGATTATTGAGATTTTTACTCTAATATTTTTTTTATTGAAAGCTAGACTTCCGTCTACAGCTTTTAAACTTGTAGAAAACTTAACAAACCAACAAAATATACTCGAATATTGGATATCTTTCAACTTTATTGTTCATGATTCAAACAATTCAATGTTGAAGAATAATGGAGTTTCTATTTAGTTAAAGAACATTGAAGCAAATACTCGTAGAAACCAATCGGGTCACTGAAATAGAATTGTATAGCTCTTCTGTTATGTTTCAATAGCGCGAAGAAATCCAGCAACATCAACAATTACGACAATTCGCTGAAATGCTACAATGCATTCATTGGTCATTAAATGGACAACAGAGTCATACAAGTTTAAAACATTAAGTCATGAAAAAATCTTAAAGAACATATCGCTTTTTTTTCTTTTATGGGACACATAGGTGTACATAGGTACATCCTTGCTTTTCTTACACCAGTTTACACGATACGGTTATGTTACTTTGAGGTGTCCTATGCGTAGGTGCTGTAATTCTTTTCTTCTACTAAGTAAAACGAGAGTGAAAAAAAAACTTTATTCAGACTCCCCTGGGAATTTAACCCGGGACCAGCATGGTAGCCAAATGTGCTAACCACTATACAATGAAGACGAAGTAGTAAACTACAGATGTTATTAGACTAACATTTTAATACAGACCAATTAACAGTTGGAAATACAAACAAGCAATAAGTAATTAGGTACTGATATAAATGGGTATGATAATAAATACAGAGGAAAAGCGAACATGCAAAGATGGTGAGGAATTTTCTAAATATGTATTATTATATTTTGATTTTCTTGTCTCCGATTTTTTATTTTTTGTCCGCCTCCGTAATGGTCAGCACGCTCGGCTACCATTCTGGAGGTCCCGGGTTCGATTCCCGAGGTGGGTAAAATAAATATAAGTGATTTTTTCACTATATTTGGATTGGTACCTGAAACGGAGGGCTGATCTCCTTTCCTTCATGTGTAAACGATCAAGATAACACCGCGTTAATATGACACAGTGCCCTATGCACCATTGGGGTGCGGATAAGGGTTTAAAAAAAATTAAGGTTGCTTAGTTGTTTTTTTTTACGTGTTGATGAGATGATTCGTAATTCCGAAACTAGTTGTGTTTACATATATAAACTCAAAAATAGTCTCACGGAAGAGTTTTATTTTAATATTTAAAAAGTTAATGCTCTAGCCTATTTTTTAATTTTACAACTAAATGTACATCATTATAAACTTGCTGAAAAATAAGTGAAAAAATTAATTCGAATTTTTCACAGTATTTGTAAAATAAACGTTGAATTAAATGATTGCTGCATTTTGCCTTGTCAACTTTTTGTTTTTGAATGTTTATGCATTGTGTAAAATGTTACTCTAACTCCGTTTCAGTTGAAAATAAGAATGAAAATAAAGAGTTAAAAGACGGGTATTTTATTGGATGCGGTCTGAGGATCCGAGCGCCGTTAAAATCTTTGTTAAAAAAGTGGCATTTTACAGCAAATCCCCAAATGGCACTTCTGTTGATGGCAGAATATAATCTGGCTAACTTAAAGTCGCAGAAACAAAGAACGTCACAGAAATACAAATGCAAGGAAATTGGGGCTTGGATTTATATTAGATACAAATCCTCTCTTCTAACAAAATCCATTGTTATGGGAAAATAATGGCCACGTACTTATGTGGGAGGGTACTGGCATTTTTTATACAAGTCGATTCAGTCAAATGGTTATGTGAGATAACAAAATTTAACGGGGTAATACGATAAACATTTATAAATAAACGTAGTACGGTCAGGATGTAAATTGAATCTTCACCATTCTTACTTTTTTATTCACTTTGTATTGAAGATTGAATTAAAGTAAACGATACACATCAATTATACTGCAATTCTTTATCATTGTATACAAATAAAAATGTAAATTTCTGTACTTTCTTGAATGTTTTTCGCAGATACTTTGTGGCACATTTTATAAACTTTGTAAAATAGAACAACATACATTTTTATTTATTGATTTGGCGTTTAATTTGTAGAATTCCATTTTAATTTATGTATTGATTTTAAATCAAACACAGACTTTTTGAGTCTACTTAGTTGTATTTTATTAACAAAAACACATCAAAAATTAATATTGTGACAATTGTTTCGCCTAGTTATGGCATTTTCAAGCTTTTTTGAAAATGTTTGAAAATGCCATAACAAGGAGAAACAATTGTCACAATTTTTAATGTGTTTTTGTTAATAAAATACATCTAAGCAGACTCAAAAAATCTGTGTTCGATTTAAAATGAATACAAAAACATTGATTTTAACCACTTTTTTATTGGTATATGTTTTCTCCAATCGGTTACTACAAGAACCTTCAAGTCATCATCAGGAACCTTGTCATTATCATGTCTTTGTCAAAACCGGTTGGATATTTTTGTTATTTGATTAAATGATCAGCAAATCGCAAAAAACACTCGTTAGAAGAAGCTGAACTGTTATGGAACACAAATTGAAATTACACCGTAGAGCTTTCAACATTCAGCATTTTGCTTAGTTTATTTTACCAACGGACTTCCCTACGCTTACCGCGTATGATCCGAATTAGCGTAGAACTTATATGTTGTGGTTTCCGGTTGACCATCGAAGAAGCGAGATTTACTGTAGTCTATCGCGTGATTAGTAAAGTGGCCGCTATTAGCGGAGTAAGTAAAGTGGAGGGGTGATTATTTGGGTGAGGCGCCGACGTCGGCCGGGAAAGGGTTGAGGGTGGTAATAAAGCATTCTTAATAGACTGCGGTTATCGCAGTCGGCCTTGAGGTAGATGGCTCGCTAGATACCTCCGGATGGAGAAAATAACTCATTTAACCCATTTTTAAAAAGCTTTCATCTAATTAACTAATTAAAGTCCACGCCGCAGCTCCGCAGAGGTAGGCAGAGAAAATAAGACGCTACACCAATCTGTTTTTGAAATTAATCTACGCCTCATCCATATTCATGCATATTCTTACACATTTTTTTCTTCTTCAAACCCATATCCGCACCCGATGGTGCAAAGAGCACTGCATCGTATAAACGTAGTGTTATCTTTATCTTAAACACATGAAGGAACCCTCCTGCTTAATAAAAAACTTTTTTTCATCTCACCAATAGATGTCTCTAAAGAAGTTCTAATGATTCACGAAAAATGTTTCTAAATTGGGTCATATATATAGAACTTCCAAGAATTTGAGTAGTGTGGTTGTCAATAATGGGTAGAATTGGTGAATGTTACACGTGTGTAAAGTGATCACTTAAACCAGCATATGACGGTCGTCAGCCCCGTAAATGCCCGGACTTCCATATTCTTCTTCATCTTTGATGAGATGTTAAAAAATAATGAAGGCTTTCGTAAAAAAATTCTGATAGCCATTATCCAATTTTTCGAAATTCATATATGTACTTTATTTTTCAAAATAAATTTGATTTTCAAAAATCGGTAGAATAGTAAATGTTCTAAAGTGTTTAAAGTGATTTAAATCAATAAAATCAATAAAAATCTCAAGTCCCGTAAGCAACCAGAATCCTAAATTCTCATCTCAGTAAACTTTTTAATCTTTGTAGAGACATCAATAAAAATCTTTATTTCATAAACGTTGTTTTATTTTATGGTAAAATTTTACTTAAAATTGAAAACCAGAAACTATGATATGTCAAATGGTCTCAATTATAGACGTACATGGATAGTAAAATACTTATTTGAAATCTTTGTTAAGAAATTCTGACTATTTGTTATTTAGTTAATTTTGCGATGAAAATATGTAAAATTTATTGATAATAAGTGGTATTTTTTATATAACATATAATATTTCATTACATTTTGCACATCAACCTCTTTAAACCTGGTAAGTCGGCTAATTTAATCATATTTAATTTTTAAAGTACCTGGATATTAAAATATTTATTTGAAATCTTTGTTAAGAAATTCTGTCTATTTGTAATTTAGTTAATTTTGCGTTGAAAATATGTAAGATTTATTGATAATAAGTGGTATTTTTTATATGAAACAAAATATTTCATTACATTTTGCACATCAACCTCTTTAGACCTGGTAAGTCGGCTAATTTAATCATACAATGTACATTAATATGTCACCCCATTGCTTTGACGATTTTCCTCTGTAGTTAAACACGAGAAGGAAAATTATGATAATACGTCATTTGAATTATCAGTAGGTGAAATATGTCCTTTGTTGTTTTGTAACAAGGTTGAAAATAGTGACAAAGTAAATAATACATGTATGTTTATATTATATTAAATTACCTATCGGTTTCCCAAATCTAGAAACCCTTATTATTTATGTAATGTGTAAACGTATATTTCACCCCGTATTTAATAGAATACGTGAACTTAGATTAAGTAATGTATTATTTTATTATACCAATCTTCATATAAATTCTAAACACACTATTATTTTATTCCAGTTACTAGTTAAAGTATAGAAATGCTCTAGTGCACGATTATGATACCAGCTTCATCCACATCGAAGGGTTGACAAAACAATCGTAAAGAAATATATGGACGTAGAACATTTCAACATAATGTTTCAACAAAGGCTAAATAAAGGCGTTTTATTATTGATTAAGAATTGTAAAAAATAATTTTTCTTTCATTATTCTTTTATGTTATTATTAAGTTCTTTGTGTCATTTATGGTATTAAAAAAAAGTTGAAAATAATGAATATGTAGAAAAAAAACTACTTCGAAATACCACATCAGTTAGATTAGTGGGTTCTATAGAAAATAAAATTTTCAAATCTGTATGTAGAACATAATTATAGAAATTAACCATAACGACAATAAAAAATAAAGTAATATCTGTATTGCGTTGCCAAGTTAATGGATAATTTTACTATTTTTACGAATTTTTATGTTTTTTTGTCTTTTTTACAATGTTTGTTGACATAGTTTTGGTTTTTTATTCGATATCTTATCCAATATAAAGTTTAATGGCGATTTGAGGGATTGAAATAAAATAGAATCCTCACAAAGTAATGACGCTATTACGAGTATGTCTGATACGAAAGAAAAATAAAACAAATGCTCCAGAAACTAGCTTTCTTTGAAATAATACAGACTACAGATCATTATTTGGATCACAAAGCAAATTGGAAAATGTATCGTGAGCTTTCTTAACTATAAAGCGTCTCGAAGTAACCGGAGCAATGATATTTTCATCGATTTATTAATAACATTTTTTCTTTAATATAAATAAAGAAAATATTAAATTAAGTGTTTTCTGTATTTCTAAAACTCTACTCAGTAAACCAAAAAAAGATTTTAAGTGAGGAAAAATGAAATTATTTCAAATAAAAGAAATCAATTTTTTAAATATTTAAAATATGTGCAGAATATTTCGAATTTTAAATTTACTCGGTTAATAACACTAACTAACTAACTAACTAACCATCACGCCGCTTCCCCGCAGGGGTAGGCAGAGAGAATCGAACGCCACACCACTCTGTCTTTGCAAACATTCTTTGCCTCTTCTACATTCATGTATCTCCTCATACATACCCGACGATTATTACGACTCCTGACTATTATTAGGTTAATAACACTATTTAAAAAAAATCTATTATGACGCACGTTTCGTTGCATTTAGCAATATCATTAAATAATGTTATTAGAAATAGTGGTATTTACTAAAGAAAATTTAAATGATAAAAATCTGTTATTACCACATAGTGCTGCAGAATCGATGAATGAAAAAGAAAAGATTAAATATTATTCTATTACTATTATTTGCATTTTACTCTTCATTATTTCATGGTACATGCATTCATTTTGTCCACCATCTTAGTGTAATGCTATCGTACTGGAAGTCCCCGGTTTGATGAAATAATCTTAAGTGATTTTTAACTCTAATATTTATTTAATATTCCCTTGGGTTGGTATTTTGGTTGGTTGGTTGGTAGGTTGAAAAAGAAAATGGAGGAACAGCTTGGAGAGGATCAGTTTGGTTTTAGAAGTGGAGTGGGAACACGAGAGGCAATTTTGGCACTGAGACAGATACTGGAAAGACGACTGGATGTGAATCTTATAACATACACGACCTTTATAGACTTAGAGAAGGCTTTTGATAGAGTGGATTGGTACCTCTTGTTTAAAGTCATGAAGAAAAGAGGAATTGATTGGAAGGACAGAAGAAGCATCCTCAAATTGTACAAGGACCAATCCACTCTCATAGATATTAATGGTTCCTCAAAAGAAGCCAAGGTAAGAAAAGGTGTGAGACAGGGTTGTCCGCTGTCACCCTATCTATTCAATTTGTTCATAGAGGAGGCCATTGAAGAGTTGAAGGAAAAAACAAATGGAGTAAAAATAAACGGTCAACAAATACATTGTATAAGATTCGCTGATGACATCGCCCTGATAGCAGAGGACGAGAATGACATGAACCACATGTTAAACACTCTCTCTAATGCTCTGGATAAGTTCCATTTGAAAATTAATGCCGCCAAAACAAAATCAATGATCGTTGAAAAAGAGCAATCTGACCTCCATCCAACAATACTTCTCGGAAATAGAGTAATTCAACAGTTGGATCAATTCTGTTATCTGGGTAGCACGCTAACATATAACAATAAATGTACCCTAGACATAAAAAAGAGGATAACGCTAGCCAAGCAAACTTTTATGAAAAAGTACAGCCTCCTATCAAACAAACATTTAAAAATTGAAGTAAGAAAAGGATTCATAAAGGCTTTTGTTTGGAGTGTTTTGTTGTATAGGTGTGAAACCTGGACCATCCAAAAGTACGAAAAAGACCGGCTTGAAGCATTTGAGATGTGGGTTTGGAGGAAGATGACCAAAACATCATGGGTCGTAAGGAAGTCCAACGAAAAGGTGTTGCAGGACGTAAAAGAAAGAAGAGAGCTTATAAATCATATTTTGAAGAGGAAGGCCAAGCTAATAGGGCACTCAATTAGACATAGCACCTTTCTTAGCAACATCTTCGAAGGAAGAATCTTGGGAAAACGAACAAGAGGCCGCCCAAGAACTTCATACTTCCAGGATTTGAAGCGGCTCATGGACGTCTCCTCCTATTCGCAGCTCAAGAGGATGGCGACTGACAGAGACAAGTGGCTGACACAACAAGGCGCTGCCTTTAGAAGATGATGATGATGGGTTGGTATCTGAAGCTCAGGGATTGGTACCTGAAATTCAGGGATGACTTTCCGAAGGAAATGTATTTTACTATCATGATAACACTGGTTATATACGATGGTTATATTCTTGGTCACAACTGTCGTCAGGAAAAGGCAATTCAGTTGGCTTGGCCATGTACTCCGCATGGCTCCTAAGAGCCTTAATCAAGCTTGCCTCTTTTACAAGGGATCAGGTTCGCGCCGCCCAGGACGACCACTGCTGACAATTTGTCGGAGGTTCTCGTCAGAACTTCGGGAAGCGGATCTGACTTGGGAGGATGTAAGGGAGCTGGCAGCCGACAAAAAAACCTGGAGACAGTTTGTGGAGTTCATATGCTTGACCTACGGAGCGGATATGGTATAATAATATACGATGACGTAGCATAATCACCATTGGGTGAGAATAAAGGTTTGGCTTTGAGATCAATATTGATTTATGTATATTTGAATTATAAATTGAAAATCAAATGCACACAAAGGCTAAGTCTATAGTGCGTGTATATAAACAATATTTTGAGTGTGTCCAAATCTTTCTCCATAAATTTGGTGTTAGTCTCCACGAAGTAGCTGCATACATTGATATTTCAACATAAATGTTTCTTTTCTTCATCTACGTATTGAGATATAAATAACTCTTAAGTTGATTCAAATTCAGAATTTGTGAACAAGAATTTGGACACACTCGAAATATTGTAATTACGTTTGTTGTTAATTCCACAAATACCGATTCAAAGGAAAATTAGCCAAAATGTGAGTTGGTCGAGCACAAACCCGTGTGTAACCAGAAATCTGCCGGCTAAAGCTAATGTCCAGGTCCAGGATTCTCAGATAAAACAGCGAATTAATCTAGCGAATGAAAAGGCCACTATCGCAGTTAACTTTGTCTCCCACTCCATGGGTGGGGGACAAAATGCCAAAATGAACCAGGTCTAACACCTTAACGACGAGAATTGAAAATAAAATTAACAAGAAGGATTTAATGTGACAGACAGAGAAAATGCATTTTAAAATAAAAAAACAACAATACAAAATTATAATTGGAAAAATGTTCTGTTTAACAACATTTTGGATGTGTCCAGATCCTTGTTCACAAATCTTGATTTTTCTACTTAGGATAATAACTGGTCAAATTATAAGCGTCATATAAATTAAAAATAATATTTTCAAGCGTCACCCAGCATGTAAAAAAATAATTCGGTAAGGATCTTGCATATGTGTCGCTTACTTTAAAAATCCGCCAGATCCATGTAAGTCGATTTTATAAAAAAAATGAAAAATTTTCCGGGTAACATTAATGTTTAAAAGATTTGTCTACGTTTAGATAAAATATTATGAAATACAGAATTTACCCTTTTTTTAAAATATCTTTCAATATTTAAAAAAAAACACGAGACACATACCGATAATGACGTCAACTTTTGACCTATTCCCGCTCTCTGATTGGCCGATATGGGTCAGAAGGCAAGAATTTTAAATACTGTTTTTAAGTATTTTTAAGCAGGGTTTTCAAGTATAAAAATATTTATAACAATAAAACCCACAATTGGCATTCCGATAGAGTATTTATTTTAAAATCTTATAAAATTGGATCTAGCGGATTTTGAATGTAGGCGACACATATATTCAAAAAGTTTCAACGAATGTTAATAGCTACTTATGATAGTTGTTTGAAAAATAAAAATAAGTATGTTCAATTATTCAGAATAGTGAATATTTAGCGATTTCATCGTAAAGTTGTAATAAGTAAGTTTTTTTTACTAAGCAGAGTTATGAATTCATGAATTATTTGTAAGATTCTTCTCGATTATTTATAGTATTTAAATACTAGCAGAATGAGCACATCGAATATATTTTTAAAATGTGAGTAGTGTAGTTGTCAATTATGTGTACAATGGTGAATATTATGAGTTATAAAGTGATTTCTGAAACCAGCCGCGAGTAGTCGTAAGCGCTTTAAATACAAAAAAAAAATCTTCACAAATGTTGAGATATCAATAAAAAACCTCGAAATAAATAACTGCTAAGAGAAACAAATTGTAGAATGTGAACAAAAGTTTGGACTGACTTAAAATATTGTCGATTTGAAAAAAAAAATTAAGCAATCTAGGTATGGAAGGGTTAAATGTTAAGCCAGCTATCTTACCGCATCACATTAAGGTATTAAATAGTCTATTTAATGTTTACTTACAGAGAAATGTGAGATTTTATCTGTACTCGTATATCATCCTGCATTAGGGATTACGTTGAATTTATGTTGTCCAATATGGGCCTAAAAGTGACTGCATTATACTATTTGTTTACGCAATGTTATAAATTAAGGATCTTTTCAACCTTTACAAAGACGGTGTATTAGAAGGATGAGAAATGATATAATGACAAAAATAAAGTGAGGTCCCCATTTACACGGTATCGAAAAAAGAATACTTGAACAAAAAATAAAAATGGTGGATAGGTTTCATGGGATCAATTCAGAATATAACAAAAATAAAATAAAATTCATTACTGCTTGAAGGAATACAACGCAATCACCGGTCAACCACCGGAGTGGCCACACGTCTTTTCACGCCTGATTTTTCAAATAATAAGAAATAAGAAAAATATTCATAAATATATATTTTAAATTCCTCTTTTCTTTTCAAAACCTATTTCTTAAACAATTTCGAAGAAAAACTTATTTTTTCAATGCAAAAAATGTGTTTTAAGAAAAAAATTAAAAACGTAAAATTTTACCTGAATAAAGAAAATAAGAGGGCCATAAAGTATCTTATTTTGATAATAAAAAAAGATAACATAAATTATTCTCACATAACGAGTTTAATTAGGTAAACTTACCTTTCGCATATAACGAGTTAAATTAGGTAAACTTACCTTTCGCATATAACTAGTTTTATTAGGTAAACTTAACTTTCGCATATAACGAGTTTAATTAGGTAAGGTATTTTACCTTTTTAATGGTGTTTCTATTTTGATATTAAACATGTATCATTTATCCCTTTATTATGAAGATATTTTACATTGATTAAATCGGCAGTCTTTTTTTGAAAATATCTATCCATTTTTAATTTAAGTTTTACTTTTAAATACCACTATTTATTAAAAAAAAATCCGCCTCCGTAGTGTAATGGTCAGCACGCTCGGCTACCGTTCTGGAGGTCCCGGGTTCGATTCCCAGGGGGGGTCACATAAATATAAGTGATTTTTTTCACTGTAATATTTATTCAATATTACCCTGGACTGGTACCTGAAGCGGAGGGCTAATCACCTTTCCTTCGTGTGTAAACGATCAAGATAACACTGTGTTCATATGAAGCAGTGCCCTATGCACCATTGGGGTGCGGATGAGGGTTTTATTATTATTATTATTTATTAAATCTATTGATAGAATGGTGAATGTTGAAAGGTAAGTTTAAGTAATCATTTGAACATCTCAACATAGATGAAGAAGAATATGGGAAGTCTGGATATTTACAAGACTGATGATTTGTCATAGGCTGGTTAAGTGATCACTTTACACGCGTGCAATATTCACCATTTTACCCATAATTGACAACCGTGATCTAAGTGATCACTTGAACAGCCTATGACAGCTCAAAAGCCCTATAAAAATCAAAACTTTCATATTCTTCTTCATCTATGTTGAGATGTAAAAGTGTAATAATAACTCTTAAGTGGAGAAAACCCAGATTTGTGAACAAGTACATATTTGAACACAATCAAAATGTTTTGTATATTTTTATCATTCGAAAAATTTCAACCCACTCTCAAAATACAATTTCGCAAATATTCCTTCTGGACTTTTAAAATGTAAATATCGGGCTGTGGTCCCGTGGTTAGTGTCACGTACTCTCGAGTCCAAGCTTCTGGGTTTGAACCCACTCTACCACGTTAATAATAGGTATCATATGATACCTATTATCAACAATGAGCCACTTAGGCTCACAGAAATAGTATAAAATTGAAGTATTTTTGAAAATAATAAAAACAAAAATATTTATAATTTATATTTGAAGCACTAACTTTGTGATTTTCCATTTGATAATTAAAATATAACTTAGTTTTAAAATCACTAAAAGTAAGTTAAAATTAAATGTTTATAGTGATTTTAAAATAAAATTACATTTTAAAAACAAAAACATTTCTCTTTTATTAAAAAATAGTATAAAGTTAAAGCCTAAGGATGAAGTTCTCCTCTGTCGTTTCCGTTCTTTTTGTGGAAAACCACTTATGTATTGATATGTTATTCTATATCACAGTTCCTAAATTGTATTCCACGAAGGTTTTGGTTCATTTTCTCGTATTCATAGAATGGGAAAATTTAAATTTCAAGATATCGGCGTATCGCAGTTGTTCTGCGAGATAATAATGTGGACACCAGACGTAAAGATGCAATATGTATGCGGAGCGCGTAGGGGCGATACAGTATGTAACTAGCTCGAGTCAAGATGGTATATCCAAGGAACACATGTTGGGATAATGGGTCCTATCATGTGAGATGATCATAACTGGTTATAAGGGAATACAACAGCAATGACCTCACACCTGCGGTATTATCGGAGGACGAACATAAGTATAATGGTTTGCAGGCGTAATCGCTTTCAAACTCACATTTGAATATCTAACTATTTTATTTAACACCCTCCTTATTATCCATCGTTCACCTTGTGTAATATACCACATCAAAAACACTACTTCGTGAATATCGGTTTCAGAATAATCATAATAATAATGATAAGGAGAGTGTTAAACATATTAGGTACCAAACGACAAAGTTAACAATGCTTTTAATGTACAAAATAAACTATCACAAATACTATAATAAATAGTAAATATAAACCACAAAATAACACTTGTATAATACCACTTATTGAGTTATATTGTGCATAATAAAAAAAAAATCAACATATCGTTTTACAAAGTTAATGCCGAATCAATAAATAATACTGCTTCATTTATTTATATTATAAGGCGCTAATACGATTCTATATTGCAAATGAGATAATTCCTTTAATGTGTATTGTTTGTGTTTATGAACAGAAATATAAACTTTAATATTTAAATACCATTAATGGATTTCGCAATCATTTTGTAGAAATATCTGTCCATTTTTAATCAATATTGCACTTGGTAAATACCACTATTTCATTACTGTGCCAAGTGTTTCTATGCATACCGTATCAGTTTCAATCACCGTTTGAAAATCATTGCTTCAAATCAATGTATGAAAATGGTATGGAGCGCATCGAGACAAGTGTCATATAATATGTTTTAAGTTATAGGAGTATCTTTTAAAAAAAAATTAAATTACAATGAAAATACCATTAAGAATAAAGTGCATACTTGGCACAACTGTGTTTTGTTGTTGTGATATAGGCAGGCGCCGTGGTGTAGTTGGGTAGACGCACGACTGCGAAACTGGCGTCGAGGCTCGATTCCCTAAATTCCTTAAGTCATGAAAGACTTATTTTAATTGATCTGGGTGTTCCTGACATATTTTAAACATTTGCCTTTCCTATTATTACTATCCTACCTGCAGACAAGTCTCTAAATGCAAAGGCTTTGCGGGTTATTTATTAATTATTTAAATATTCCTATCAAGACTCATACTTCACTTTATTAATATATATATATATATATATATATATATATATATATATATATATATATATATATATATATATATATATATATATATATATATATATATATATATATATATATATATATATATATATATATATATATATATATATATATATATATATATATATATATATATATATATATATATATATATATATATATATATATATATATATATATATATATATATATATATATATATATATACATATTTATTAATAAAGTGAAGTATGAGTCTTGATAGGAATATTTAAATAATTCTTCGTTATAAATGTAGACAAGTGATAATATACGAGGTATGTTCGTTTATTGGTTGTTCCTTGTATGCAGGCGCTCAGCGTTGGCGCCCGCACCCGCTCTGGCACTTAATCTAGTCTTGTTATCATGTAAATGTGGGCACACAACTTCCCCAGTCGGTCCTGGTTTATTCAAGCTTTTACATGGCGACAGAATTCGACGGAAGGATTATACAGATTACACGAAAGTCGAGTCGTTTTTTTTTCAGCTTTCGATATTTAGTTATTTTCTAGTTGACTTCAGGATGGAATATTTACTGTACTTCACTAAGGATAAAAACTGTACAAATTTCGGTCAAGTAAAAAAATTGAGTTATGTTTGGTCGTTGATAGTAAAGTACTTGTGTAGTAATCTTCCGAATCCTTTGTATAATGGGTAACGTGTTAAGCTACCGTGCTGGAGGTTCTGGGATCGATTCCCAAGTATAAAAAATAGTAGTGATTTTACACTCTAATATTTATTTAGTATTACTCTGGACTGGTCCCTGAAGCGCAGGAATGATCGCCTTGCTTTCACCTGTTAACGACCAAGGTAAAATTGTGTCAATACAACGCAGTGCCTTTTGTACCATTGAGTGCGGATAAGGGTTAGAAGGAAGAAGTAGTAATTCTTCGAGTTAACGGCTTTTGGATTGATCCAAACCTCACTAAAACGCGATTTCTATTTTAAATTTTATGATGTATTTGTTAAGATTTAAAGAAATATTTCAAATTTCAATATATAATTGTAAATATCATCAGAATATTAATTTTAAAAATCATATTTTATTATTTTTTATGAGTTTTTTAAACGTATTCAGGTGCTCATTGAAAATGAGAAGGACGCATCTATTTTAGATAAGTGTTTGATAATGTTTTTTTTAAATAATAAAAAAACCGTTATACAAACTTGTTTTGCAAATCATTTTTCAATTTTTATTTTCACTATTTTAACGACAGATCATGCTTGCGTTTGACATTTTAAAAGGGAAAAATAATATTTATTCAGAAAAGCAAAAACAAAAAAAAATATTAGCAATTATTTTTGCTAAAACAACAAAAAATTACTTTCAAATTGACGTTTCTTGAATAAAAATAAATAGATGTTAAAAATATTAAGGGTTTTAACTAATTATTTTTTTATTAAAGGAATAAAATATTATTTGTGAGATTTTTCTGTATAGTCAGAAAAAATCATCGCAAATAACTAATTCAATTGAAAATATATATTCAAAGAAAATTTTATAGGTATATGTGTTTTGATGCACAGAACTCTGGTAATTTATTAGAAAAATATAATTTTTAATGGATAAGGTTGAGGATATGATTAAATATATGATTTTTAATACATAATAATAATAAAACCCTTATCCGCACCCCAATGGTGCAAAGGGCAATGCGTCATATAAACGCAGTGTTATCTTGATCGTTTACACATGAAGGAAAGGTTATCAGCCCTCCGCTTCAGGTACCAGTCCAGGGTAATATTGAATAAATATTACAGTGAAAAAATCACTCATATTTATTTTTACTCCCCCTGGGAATCGAACCCGGGTCCTCCAGAACGGTAGCCGAGCGTGCTGACCATTACGCTACGGAGGCGGACTTTAATACATACGGGGGTTATGAATTGAACAGTTTTTTGTATGAATTCTTCGTTAAATGGTCAAACGTCAACAAAATCTGTGAAAATGGGGATTTATAAAAAAAAAACCATCAGGTTTAGGTAAATTTAACAATCCAAAAATTGTTGTTTAAAAAATTTACACAGATCTTCATCCTGAAGTTTTAGTCACGACTGAGAGGTTGGATAGAACAATAACAATTTCCATTTTTAATTTAAATTTCACTTAAATACCAAACGTCTTTCGATCATTTTTAAATGTTGTATGTGAAATTTAATATATTTTTTTAAGAAAAAGTGATATTTACCCGATAAAACTTAAATAAAAAATGAATAAATATTACCACATTGATAGATATTAGCACCCATTGGGATGGGCTTTTAAGGCACCGAGTGGTAGGCTTCTGGGAGAGGCTGATGAAGAGCTCCAACCTCATCATAAAGCGGCTTGTGGAGTACAGATGGGGGCTGGACACGTGGCAGCACTGGAGCACAGTGCTGCGTATGCCAGCGAGCTGATCTTCATCTACCACATCTCTTCACAATTTTGCGCCGTTATAAACGTTAGTTCTCTTTATTGTTTAATATTTTAATTTTACTGTATGATACTATATGTAGTTGTAAAACATATATGGCTGACTAAATATTGCACTAATCATTTAGTCAAGTTGAAATAAATTTATTATCAATTAATTTCAATTATTTTTTTTTTGTGGGATGTGTATTTAGGAATTGTACAGCTTACATAAAAAAAGATATAATAAACAATAGTTACATTATCAAAAATAGAATTACATTACATTAACAAAAAATAGTTACGTTAAAAAAAAGCCAATTAAACAATTCCACATTTATGTTATAAAACTATTAAAAAACATTCTGAGATTAAAAAAAAGGGTATTATATAAAATAATAGATTTAGCAGGAAGGAGAAGGAAAGGAGCGGAATTAATGAGGGCGGTTAAAGGATTTTTTTTTCTAGGTAAGAAGTTTAAAAATACATTTATAAATAAACATACATACATATACATACGCATACATACACACATACATACATATATATTTATACATACATATACACATATACATACATATACATATACATTATATATACAGAGAAAAAAAATTGTCATGCACCGTTCACCTCCCACCCATAACATAACTAGGTGGAGAGTAAACAGAGTATGACAACTTTCTACTAACCTCTTTTTTATTATAGCTATGCTTTTTCCGAAAATATCAATGTCATCAAATGTCTTGTTGTATGAGTCTATGATTCCAATTGTATATAAAAGAGAATTTTAGATATTGTTGGATACTTTAGAAGGATGACGTTACGATACTTAATTAAATTAAATAATAATATTATTGTTTTATAACATACTAGAAAAACATGCATTCCCCATCCCCTGTATGCCAATATATAATTGCAGATATGCATTTTGAGATATCGCAGCAAGTTAAATTTAACCGGACCAAGCAGCGAAATATGGCTGGAAATTAATCACATGAGCTGCTATGAACGTGACGATATGCAAATATAAATATCTGCCGTTACCGCCAAATATAAATTTAATGCTGAATACTATTATATATTATAATATCTAGTCCTTCATTTAAGAGAGATTTTATTGTTTTTACTTAATTATTTACTATGTTTTTATTTTGCGCTGGCATCTATTTTTGACGTTTTATAACGAAATCCCTTTGTCATAATAAAATAACGTTTTTAAAACCTTTCCAGGAGTACAATAATTGATGTCCGACTTTCTCCGGGGAGTGAGGTTTTTTACATTAAATATGTATTTTAAAAAAATAAAATCTTTGTATCATGAAGATAGAAATTATGTAAAAATAATTAAAATAAAAAATAAATGATAAAGTTAAATACAAATATCCACACATGTATTTATTGATTTGTTGTTTAATTTGTAGAACTTCATTTTAATTTATGTATTAATTTTAAATCATACACAGATTTTTTGAGTCTACTAAGTTGTATTTTATTAACACAAACTCATGAAAAATAATATTGTGTACTGGTATTAACCAAGTAAATTTTAATAGAAAATGGATATTCATTACCACATAATGACTGCAAATCAAATTGAAAATATTATAGTTTATCTAGATAAGGTTTTAATGATGTTTAATTCGATGCCAAGGTTTCGGATCCCTACTTTTTTTACTGCATTATTATACACTGACAATGTTGCCAGGTTCACAGTACTCTGCTGGAGTTGGTATCTCAATATAAAATTTGAAGTAGGTACATGAACACCGCGCTGCAACGTAGTACTACACCATATCTATACAGATATGACGTTATGTAACATAACCTTACAAGTTTCATGTCAACACGGAACACCACAAGCATCCTACTAAAGATGGCGTACAGCGTTTATATCTAACATATTGACAGCATGTGGGAGGAATGATAAGTGGATACAATTTAATAGGTACTTTAAAATATAAAGCATCCTTAATTTTTTAAGTTTCTTGTTTTACTTGGTAAATACCATTATTTATTATTTTTATTTGAAGCACTAACTTTGTGATTTTCCATTTTATAATTAAAATGTAACTTTAATTTAAAATCACCATAAATAATAGTGATTTTAAAACAAAGTTATATTTTAATTATACCATTATTTCGTTAAATTAATTGTTTAAAAATGATGTAGAATACATCTAATAATTTGCCCAATAGATTTTAAGATAAAGTGGTATTTATCTAGTGAAACTAAAACTAGATATCTTTAATATCATTTAATTTTGCTTTTGTTTTACTGTCATTTATTTTAATCGTTAACATTATGCTTTGATTTTCATTTTTTTATTGTATTTTATAAATGTATTTCGTATTTTTTTCAAACCTCGTATGATGTGGAATGATTTCAACGAAGTGAATTTAAGAAAAAGTGGTATTAACCAAGTAATACTAAATTAAAAATGTACAGATATTACCACACAGTGCCGAATATATACACACACACACACACACACATATATATATATATGTATATATATATATATATATATATATATATATATATATATATATATATATATATATATATATATATATATATATATATATACACACAATACATACAAGATTTTTTGAAACACATAAAAATAATAATCGTTATAATTGTTTCGCTTTGTTAGGGCATTATGAAACTACTGGCATAACAAATAAGAGTCGTGAATTTATTTTTATTTGTTTTAAAAATAAAAATATACTACTTAAGAGACCTTGAAAATGAGGGTTTGATTCCAAAATTTGAAATACAAATTTTCTTGCTAGTTATGACAATCAATTTCAAATTATTTGTTTTCTATCCAAGCCCCCTTTCTGTCGGTTGAACAAAGTGTAGTTAAGCTCGTAAACTCTCAAAACACCGTACGCCACTCGCCACTTAACCCGACTTTCATATGTGGGGGTAAACAAGGAAGTTTATTGAAAATGCACATACCGATAAACGAGCAGGATAGCTGTTTGGTCACCATTGGAGCACAATGGGTGACATTTTTAGCTTTAAACTGATACGAGAACAACCTCTGCACTACAGGACAATACTATCAAAGAGCTGCAGGCGCTATGATATTATATAATATATAATATAAACACCAGTGATATATGTATGTGGAGGTCCTCACCAAAACGTTACATTTCCATTATACCCGTAAATGATTTTAAGTAATTAGGAATTCTAGTTTGTAAAATTGTTACGTTTGGGTGCGATTCAATGATTTCATATTAGTTTAATACAGGATTAGTCACGTTTTGTCGAAATTTAAATGAAGATTTCGATAGAATACAGTAAACATAACAGATTAGGAGAAGGATGAAAGTAGACTGAATGCAGTCGAAATGCGATCTCTCAGAAGAATGTGCTACAAAACGATGTATGATAGATGTGCGAATTGGTAAATAAGGAAAGAATGCAAAGCTGAGATAAGCATTATCGATAAAATTAAGAAAGGTGTGTTGAGATGGTTTGGACATGTAGAACGAATGAGTGAGGAAAGAACGGTAAAACAAATTTATGAGGCGAATGTTAGTGGGAAAAGAAGCAGAGGAAGACCGAGAAAAACATGGCACGATCAGGCATGCCAAATACTTGAAAGTGGTCAGGTTAGGAGTCGTAACAATCGCCGGGTATGTATGAGGAGATGCATGAACGTGGAAGAGGCGAAGAATGTTTGCTAGGACAGAGTGGTGTGACGGTTAGTTGGTTTTTAGGATTTTTTTGTGCAATATTGGAAATGTGATTTGAAGTGATTTAAAGGTTTGTATTTAAAATGTTAAAATCAAACCCAGATTTTTTAGTGTACCAAATTGTATTTAATTGTTAAAAACACATAAAATTTATTTTTTAGACAATGGTTTCGCCTTGTTATGGCATTTTCAAACGATGCCATGGCATGCAAAACAATTGTCACAAAATTTACTTTTAAGTGCTTTTTAACAATAATATACAATTTAGTAGGTTTAAAAAAATTAGTGTTTCATTTTATCATTTAATATATAAATTAAAATGGAGTTCTACAAATTAAATGTAAAATATATAAATAAATTATATAAAAGGTATTTTATGTCGACGCCATTTTGTTGTCCTTTGGGAAATGTAAGCTTTTTTAATTATTTCATTACTAATATTAATTTGGAAATTATTAATAGTAACTGGAAATTAACAAAAATATCAGATAAAAGTCGGTTTTCAGAGACATCACGTCTGATATCAAATCGCTTTCATATCAGCTTCAATATGACGTAGATAATTGATAAGTTTCAAAAAATAAAACGCGTGAAAAAGATAAATTTTTAAGTTTATTAATATAAACACTAGTTTCATGAGCTAGTTGTAAAGACTAGTTTCATGAGCTATAGATGTTCTCGTAAACAGGTTAAAATACAAACTAACAAGCTATAAAAAAAAAAAAATCAGTTACTCATAGATGGGTGGGGTAATACCCTTTTTTGATATCTGAACATAGATGAAGAAGAAAATAGATGTTTTCGTTTATTTATAAGGCACAAGAACTATCGTAGACAGGTTAAAATGATCACATTATACACGTGTCACATTCATTATTTTGGCGATGGTTGACAATTACACTATTTAAATTTTTGGAATAATGGATACAGTACTCTTTGCACTACTGAGTGAAGATGAAGTAAAAAAAAATCATTGTTTTGACACTTATTTTTAGAAAAATTACACAATATGTTAACGGTATTCTTAAAAATATATGTATTATATTAAACTTATTCAAATGAGATTACATATTAGCCTAGGATGTATTCTTCTTAAAAATTCTTTAAACGCATTAAATTTGATATTCGCTGTTCTATTGCAAAAAGTTGCTAAGATCCCATATTTAAACAAGGCGCTCTAAAAGAACATTTGAAAACGGATGCGGTGGGTCGTTAGGAAGAAAGCTCATGGTGGATGTGAAGAAAGGAAATTTATACCGGAAGTGGCCGCGTTACATACTTCGGTATTCAGAGTGAGCGCTTAACGACCCCCGTATATTTCTATGGTCTCAAAAAAATCTTTGTTAATAAGGATATTTCAGTGTTTGAAAGGACGGTCTGTGAATCCTAAAAAATGAACGGTCTATGAATCCTAGGATTAATAACGATCACCTAATTTATTGCATCGAACAATATAGAAGACTGCACATAAATTCTTGGGAACAAAGGAATCGTTTCATACATGCAAGGAAACATTCGCATCTAGATAGTTGTATGGCTCTCGTAACAAAGTAATATTTTGTTTCAATGCTATTTGAATAATTTTGGACATTTGAAATTCGGTTTTCATGTAAAGCAACTTTTATTCCATATTAGTTTTTAAGAATCTAGGACGCAAAGAACCCGAACATGTAGTTAACCAGGCAATATAAATGGATCTTCCTCGAAATTTGTCTAAAGGAAGACCAAGGAATTCATGGGTGGAGCAGAAAGATAACATGATTCGAAGGCATGGCCTAGGTGACGTTATCCAGGACAGAAAGACATACAACCTGAGGACGAGAAGAGCTGAACACAGCAGTCTACAAAGACAATAAGCTGGGATGTAGCCAGGAAGAAAAAGAAGTTTTTAAGAACCTAGAATTTTAATAATAATAATAAAACCCTTATCCGCACCCCAATGGTGCATAGGGCACTGCTTCATATAAACGCAGCGTTATCTTGATCGTTTATACATGAAGGAAAGGTGATCAGCCCTCTGCTTCAGGTACCAGTCCAGGGTAATATTGAATAAATATTACGGTAAAAAAATCACTTGTATTTATTTGACCCCCCCGGGGAATCGAACCCGGGACCTCCAGAACGGTAGCCGAGCGTACTGAGCATTACACTAAATATTATAAATAATAAAAATTAATAACATATTCTTAGAAGTGGGTTAAAATCGAGATTGAAATTAGACGATAAATTTATATCTCTTATCCAAAATAAGTAAACTCTTAAAAATAATTTAATTTACTTATTTTATTAACAAATACATAACAGTAATCTTAATTGAATTATTTTTAGGTATATTATGAATAATAAAACATTTGACAAAAATTATTTTTCATAAAAGTAAATAAGATATAAATTTTCTGACAGTTACAAATAAGAAAGTAATTTTTATACAGAAATGTATTAAATACGAGTAAAATTAAAAAGATGAAATGTCAAATATTAAATTTTATAAAATAAATCTCAAACTTTGTTTTTTACCACTGTCAGTTTTATTACTTTTTTCCAAACGGTTTTGACAAGCCACCTTCATGTTTATAATAATAAATTTTATGTTAATGCTAAAAATTAAAGCGTTTTGAATTTCATACATATATAAGTTATATGATTACGAAGTTTTTTAATTTTTAATTGTAATTTTTTTAAAATTATTTTTTTATTTATTGATTTGGCGTTTAATTTGAACAACTCCATTTTTAATTTATGTATTAATTATAAATCAAACATAGATTTTTTGAGTCTACTAAGTTGTATTTTACTAACAAAAACTCATAAAAATTATATTGTGACAATTGTTTCACCTTGTTAGGGCATTATCAAACGGAATTCGTTTGATAATGCCCTAACAAGGCGAAACAATTGTCACAATATAATTTTTATGTGTTTTTGTTAATAAAATACAACTTTGTAGACTCAAAAAATCTATGTTTGATTTATAATTAATACATAAAATGATTACTAAGTATTTAGTTTATAATGAATACTACAAAATGTGAATCTAAATTGCATATTAAAGAAACATATACACGTATATAAATATGCTACTAAAACTAAGCAATTTCGGTTTTATTGCGATATTGACCCGTGTAATCTGGTAGTAAAAGAAATATATGATAATTCCAAAAGTCGCAAGCATCCACAACGACGACTGGTAGTGCTATAGAAAGGCAAACAAGTTACAACAATATTTGTTCCAAAATACTCGAAACTCCAGAACTGCGGTGTACTAAGGGAGTTTACCAAGAAATTGTTTCCATACTTTTCCCATCAGGACTTGGAGAATTTTCTTTGGGGGCGTGTTTGCTTGAGACTTATATGATAATCTTATTTTTTGATCTCGTTAAAGAAAATTACGTCTAAATTTTCCTTCGTGTGAAGAATGAAATCGGGTCCGTGCTTCCAATAAATCGTTTTCTATTGACAACCTCAGTGGCGTCCAAAAACTCCATACTCGAGCTCAAATGACAAAATTAAGCGTTTGTTTTAAAGCAAATATCTATTTCTGGTCATAACACAATTTCGCAATTTTTATCTTGCCGTACAAATTCTTTATATAATTTACAGGAAAATCTGTAAGATTAAGAAGACAAACAACTTATTTTGATAAATGATCTCAAATTTCTGAGGTTTTTTGTAATGTTATTGTCATGGACGAGCATTGATTTTTAAAATTATTAAAACAAAAATAATATGTTTGTTCGAATATAAGTCGAATAATTGTTTCAAACCACTCAATTTTAGCGTTATTTTAAATACATTGTAATATTGAAATAAAAACATATATTTTTATTGTATATGCGGATTAATTTCATGTAGCTTTGTTTATATGAATAGTAATTTAAAATATATTTTCAAAAATTCTATCGGATTAAAGAATTAAAAAAAGGTTTTTGTTGCTTTTTATCTAAAAAGCAATTAATCAACAATTAGTACCAAAAAAAAGTTCAATAAATTCTTATTTATAGAGGTGAAAATTTTAATTTTTAAAATGATTTTTCTTTATTGTAATAATAGTTGTAACAACAAAATTTATCGTAAATTTTTTAAAGAATATTCGTGTTTGTAATACTGAAATTGAATGAATCGGTCAGAATTTTCAAAAATTTTACTTTGAACCTGTAGTGCTTAGCGTGATTTGTATAAATTTGACCAAAACTTGAACAAAACACACAAAAAACAAAAAAAAATAAAGCTCTGTATAAAAGTATGAAACATATTTTTTTTTCTTCGGTAGTTTAAACGGGCATTCTAGGTCGAACATATGGGTTTTGTACTACTTCAAACTGCGAGTCACGACCGAAGTTTGGCAGGCTGTCAAGTAACTAAGGCGAGAGGGAAAAGTAAGCGTTTTGATTAAATACTTTAGAAATTAGTCGTTAAGAATTCATTTGTCAAAAAACGGTAAGCCGTGACAAGGTTGGGAGGAAGTTTCTGCCCTTATTAGTTTGTGCTCCGGGTGAAGAATGTAATTATTCCACCGAAACGCCGGATCGTAATGAAATATATCGATTGAGGAATAATATTGATTTAAAATAAAACAACTGGCATATTCTAGAAATGAAATTTATTGAATTCTTTTTTGCAAATATTAAATAATGGTGAAACACGAAAGCTTATGTTTTAATATTATTTATGCCTTCAAAAATAAAACTTTTTATGTTTACGATAGTTAAAGAGTTGAACAAAAGCTGTAAAACAAATATAACCCACTGTAAACATACGAATAGTACCCCTTTTCACATCTTGATTTTCAAACTATCAAAACCGGAGCATTTAAAGTTTTGACACATCGTTCAGAAATATTTTTCACCTCCTTTAAACTGTTAAAATTCAAACAAATATTTATAACTTTCATAACATGCCAATTTTTAAATAAATTGACCAAACTTTGTACCTGAATATGATATTTTAAAATGACTGATCCCATGTTTTTTAAAATATCCTTTCAATAATACTCTAGGTTAGAAAATTCGTACTCTTTTCGCAGTTAATGTAACTGAAATCAAATGATTGAATCAATATTATGTTGAAAAAAAATACGATTTTGCATTTGGAAAAAAGGAGTTTATTATAAGTTTAATGTTAGTTCTTATTTGTTTAATAAAAGCCAATAATATAATTTTAATATGAAGTGGATAATATTTATTTAGAACAAATTAAACATTTTATAAATAATTATATACTTAAAAATAATTATATATTTAGAACAAATGTGGTAGGTTTGTTCTAAATATGGTAAAATAAAAAAAAGGCTGAATATGGAAAATTAATAATATCTTTCTAAGAAAAGGAAAAAAAACTAATATAATGCATATTTTTAAGAAAAAAATTATTGTTTAAAGAAAAAAAGGACAATCATACATTAATACTCAGATAATTTAAAGTTAGTGGTTTAAGTGATCAAAAATACTTGGTGACATTTCGCAAATAAACAATACGTTGCTTTTAATATTGAATAGATTTTCAGTGAAAATAAATTGAAAATAGCTAAAAGCTTGCTTCCAGCAGATGGACTTAATTGAATCAAGGTGATTGGTCACCACGATAAACCATTGATTTGTGAAGTGCATTTGGTAGTTGACTTAAATTGGTTCCAACACTTAGTTTCCCCGCCAGATTGCTTCTATGTTGACTGAAAATATCTCCGATTGGTTTTAAAGCTCTTAAAATGAGCTCTTTTATATCACGAAACTCATTTGAATTTTCTCTTATATGACCAAATTCAAACGAAGTGCAAGCGAACAAATTAAACAAAAACCATACCTAAACTTAAAAAAATACATACAAAAAAATAATTATTTGAGTGATTAAACACAATTAAATGAATTATGTGAAATACGGATGATTACAATAAATCCAAAATAAGTTTTTATTTATTTTTTATTTAAGGAATCACCCGCAAAGTTTCTACATATTTGAAAGGCTTGTCTGCAGGTAGAATAGTAAGGATAGGGAAGATTGATGCGAAAAACATATCACAAACACCCGACTAATTGGAAATATAAATTACTCGAATTAACTTTGAAATTGGCAGGAATCGAATCCACGACGTTAGTTTCGCAGTCGAGCGTCTACCCACCCACGCCACGGCGCCTTGTGAGATGAGACTTGTTTTGAGGTGCTGATGTATTCCTGCACTTAGTGTTTAAAAGATTGAGAGATATGAAGGACGAAATGTTTGTTGAAAAAAAAATGTATATATATATATATATATATATATATATATATATATATATATATATATATATATATATATATATATATATATATATATATATATATATATATATTATATATATATATATATATGTATATATAAATGTATATTTATATATATATATATATATATATATATATATATAATATATATATATATATATATATATATATATATATATATATATATATATATATATATATATATATATATATATATATATATATATATATATATATGTATATAAATATATATATATATATATATATATATATATATATATATATATATATATATATATATATATAAATATACATATATATATATATATATATATATATATATATATAAGACGATTTAATTTTATTCGAAGTTAGCAAAATGATACAACCTGTAAGTGTGTTCATTTCTTATATGTAGTTGTCTTTATGATAGCTTAATATTGTTTTCAAGTACTTACCATTTTCTCGTGTAGTAAAAAATAAAGTAAATATCCAAATATATAGGTACAAACATTGTCCATTCAAGCAAGTTAGCTTGAAGATATTGCTTTATACCATGAAGCCCGTCCACGTACACACCCCTTGTACGGGAGGTTCAATATTAAAAATAAATTAAAAATCCAAACAAACATTACTCAAGAACATATCATGGAAAATGGATATCGAGGGGATGTTTTGAAATACATTGAAACTAAACATTTATTTTATTTTATTATTATTTATTAATTATTGTATGAAACATTTAACAACCATTAGAGTACAAAGATTCTACATATTATAGTAATGAAGACAATTATTTATTTTACGTCGTCAGACATTAAATTTATATACAAAAACAATAATCAATAATATTTTAACGACGAATGAAATAAATTTGTATTTATTTATATTTTTTACCCAAATTTAAGGCAAATAAAATATGTAGCTACAAATATTGATAATACTTCCATTTGGCTATATAAAATAATAAGAATAATGAGTAGCAACCAAGACAATGTTGCCTTTTTAAGTATTTACATTGTCACGTTATATTTTAGTTTCGACATCTACATAATTTTTTTCGAAAATCTATTTGTTTATTAGATTTTTTAATATTTTTAAATAAATACACACATTATTAAATGTTTAAAATGTAATATTTATTTATGTTTAACATATTTATTAACACACCCCTTTACAATATGATACAGTTAACCATTAATTCTAATATGTTTCCCAAATATCATGACATCACAACAAGTTATTGAATGTTAAATTTTTTTAGTTCACTGTTGTAATAAAACACGTATTTAAAGGCTTTGTTGCGTAATATTTTCACTGCCCCATTCAGCCAATCTTCTTGTATAGGTGGATGAGATCCGTTTATCCAGACGATCAGTAAACAAAAAGACAATTGGAGAAAACTATACACTCACAAATTCTCAAGTGAGGGCAAGGGCAGCACCGTCAACAAAATTTCAGGTCTATAGAAATTACAACTAACATACGAAAGGAATTCAACAACAGTGCATATATACGTATTTCGAAAATTAATGTAATATGACAGAATGGCGAACATTACACAACTGTCTTGGAATCATAGATTTCCATCTTCATTCATATTAAAACTGTAGATACTTCATCTCAGTTTAGAGATTTAAAATATAAATATATACATATATATATATATATATATATATATATATATATATATATATATATATATATATATATATATATATATATATATAAATATATATATATATATGTATATATATATATATATATATATATATATATATATATATATATATATATATATATATATATATATATGTATATATATATATATATATATATATATATATATATATATATATATATATATATATATATATATATATATATATATATTTATATATATATATAAACTAACTAACTAACTAACCATCACGCCGCTTCCCCGCAGGGGTAGGCAGAGAGAATCGAACGCCACACCACTCTGTCTTTGCAAACATTCTTTGCCTCTTCTACATTCATGCATCTCCTCATACATGCCCGACGATTATTACGACTCCTGACCCGGCCGCTTTCAAGTATTTGACATACCTGATTGTGCCAAGTTTTCCTCGGTCGTCCTCTGCTTCTTTTTCCAAATACATTCGCCTCATAAATTTGTTTAACCGTTCTTTCTTCACTCATACGCTTCACATGTCCAAACCATCTCAACACACCTTTCTTAATTTTATCGATAATGCTTATCTCAGCCTTACATTCTTTCCTTATTTCATCATTCGAACATCTATCAAACACCGTTTTGCCACACATTCGTCTGAGGGATCGCATTTCGACTGCATTCAGTCTGCTTTCATCCTTCTTTTGCCAACTCTATGCTTCGCTTCCATACATAAGGGTTGGAACCAGAACTCCATTGTGTACTGCCAGTTTAGCTGCCGCTGATAGATTTTTATTTGCTAAAACTGATTTTAGTGCACCATTCACTTTGTTCCCAGCATTCACTCTCTTTTTACTAATACATGTAGTTAAAATCTGTTTTCACTGTTAGTTATTGACACATGTGGATAAAGCAATGGTTTTTGACTAGAAAATTATGATTTTACATGGATAGGGATTGAGCATCTCGATTGAGTTTATCGAAATTTCGAATGAGGTTTTTGTTGCTAGGTCAAATATAAACAGTATTTTCGATTTTGAGTATAAGGGTGGCAAATCTTAACCGTTTACTTTTAGGTAAATTTTAGTTAAATGTTAATTTTTACTTAAATTAAGTTTTTAATTAAAACTTTTAGTAAGAATATTAAATAAAAGACATTTAATCGTTTTAGAGATATTTTTATCGTAAATATTTAGTATCTACATTTAAAACCTAAAAGCGTTGGTTTTTTAACGATGTGAAAAATTATTTAAATAATCGGTAGATAATACCTTTAAATATTATTATCGCTTTCATTTAACATTTGTGCTATATATTTTTGTATTTACCTAATTTTTACATAACATTATCAATAAAATTTTATTTTATTTTACAGTTAATAAAGCGTTTGTTGAAAAATAACAAAAAAATATAAATGATTATAAAAAAGTAAATATAATGATTTGATGCTTATTTATAATCAAATAAATTGTTTGCAATATTTATATTATATGTATGTACAAAATAAAATTATAAACAGTGAATAAAAATGATAATATTATACCCAAACTTTTTACCCTCGCAGAGGTTCGTCAATTTTTTTATATTCGGAATAAAAACACGGTATGCCAAAATCAAATGAATAAAACTGTATAAAAAACAAGTTACATATAATAAACAATATTTTTAAAACAATTGCCTAAAATATTTATGGTTTCATTAACTTTAATAAATTACACTTATTATACTTAACTACAATTTAAGTTTATTTGATAATTTTTAAATCCTACTTTTTGCTGTTTGAGGGACATACGAATTTACAATACTTTAATTACTATACATATTATGAGTAAAATAAAAATTCGCAAAATACCAACAAAAAAAATATATTTACAATACGATATATTATTTTGTACATTAAAAAAAAAAGTATTTCTAAACTAGAAACGTTTTTTTAAAAACAGGATTATTAATGTCTTAACAAAAAATATCACTGACTAGAAATCATAGTCATCTTTTCAATGCATTATCAATTAAAAATGTTGAATAAAAAAAATTATACGAGTATAAAGAATAATAAGACAATGAATGAATTTAAAAAAAAACTTTATGTTTATTGTAAGAAGAGTACAAAAGTACATAATATGTTAAATTGAGTGTAAATATTAGTTTATGTACTAAATATAATATAAGCAAACATAGGAAATAAAATAAAAAATGAAAATATATTTTAGAAAAAAACTCTAAATCGCCCGGTAACTTTAATCATTATATCTATAATAATTAACAAGGTACATAATTTTAATGCAAAATTTTTAGTAACTATACAACTGTTTCGTTAACTCTCTTATTTCTTAAAAACTTACTTTTATGCACAGAATTCTCCTTTCATTTATTATGGAAGAATAATTTAAAACTATTTCAGATTTTTTTAAGGGTCCGTTCACACGCCATCAGACTCCGGTAAAAACTGCTGCTGAGCGACGGACGAGAGTGCCATGTCAATAGGCTTGGTATCATCGTACAGAGCGGGGGCCTCGCACAGGATGACAAAAGTGCCAACTATTGACGCGATGGTGAATATCCAGAGGAACAGCCGATCCAGCACCATAGCGACAAAACCCCAGTCCTGGTCTTCCTGTATCAGGAGAAAGAAGATTTGTTCATACGTGCAATCATAAAGATCCAGCAATCATATCAATCATAAAAATACGCGCAATCATAAAAATTAACTTAGTATTCAAGTGGCTTATATTGATATATCAACATAAATGAAGGACAAATATGGGGAATTTACAGGGCTAACAACTATTTACAGCAAGGGTGGCCAACCCGCGGCCCGTGGAGCATTTCACATATTTTTTCTTTAAGTGTACATAAAACCACCAAAAGAACATTCCATCGTGTGAAGTTCGTATCATATCCCATATGGAAGTATTTCACTATCGTGACAATTTCAAGACCCATATTATGGCGTCAAGTAGTCAAGATGTTTGACCAAAGAAGAGAAGAGTAACAGAAGAACTGAGAAGTTTTCTGATTATTTTGTTGCTTGCTTGATTATGTTGGTTGCTTTGAATAATAGAAGAAATTTTGTTTTACGGCCCGGTGTTTTTAAAATCAGGCCCGCCTGCTGAAAAGGTTGGCCACCTATGATTTACTGGCTGATTTATGTGACTTTATAAACGTGTAATATTTAACATTCTACCCATGATTGACAACCACACAACTCAAATTTCGGAAGTCATATTTATTGTCTGTTTCGATTGACACCTTTCATATGTTAGTTTTTGTCACCATCTATGGTTGAGTAAAGTAAGTTTTTTTATGTGTGAGTAATCATGGATAAAATGATGAATGTAACACGTCTATAAAGTTATCACTTAAACCAGCCTATACATTCGTTCTTCATTTATGTCGAGATGTTAATATAAATAACTCTTAAATGCAAAACTCAGACTTTTAAATAAACAGCACACTTAAAAATCTACAAATCAAGTTTTTTTTACAATATGTTAAGTGTGTTCAAATACTTGTTCACAAAATCTGGATTATCTCCAATAATAGGTGTTATTTATATATTATTTTTTAACATCTCATCAAAGATGAAGAAGAATATGGAAGAATGTTCTACCCATTATTGACTTAGAATTACGTTTCAAAATTGGTTCATATATACAGAATTTCCAAGAATTTGAGTAGTATGGTTGTCAATAATGGGTAGAATTGGTGAATGTTAATGTGTGTAAAGTGATCATTTAAACCAGCCCATGACGGTTGTCAGCCCCGTAAATGCCCAGACTTCCATATTCTTCTTCATCTTTGATGAGATGTCAAAAAATAATATAAGTTTTTTTACTTAAAACAGTTCTAACAACAACAACAAACATATTTAAAGTATGAATGAAATGAAATTTAACGAACCGCGTTGAATTCATCCTGTCGCTGCATATGATGCTGGATAAACATCACGTTGTGGATAGCTTTTTCGAGTTCGAAGGGGTATTTCTTCCTTGGGGCCACGTCACTGAGAGACTCGTCCAATCCGGACATGACGCTTGGCAGCCCATTGTAACCGCCCAATCCTCCAAGGGCTCCCACCAAACCGCTAAATCTGAATAACACGTGAAGAAACTACTTTTTAGAAAATACAAAAAAATCTCCATGTTACTTCGTTATCTTAAGGCCCAGATCTCAAGCGTTCAAATCAAAATGCGCAGAGCCGCTCAGGGCTCGACGTGTCCTTACGCTTGATATTTTTAAAGAATTTATATTGGATAATTTTCGTTTTTTAGAATTTATAAGGAAAAAAAAATCACAAATATTTATTTTTACCTTCTTGAGAATCGAACTCAAGACATCCAGTATGGTAGTCTAGCGCACTAAACATGACCCAACGGAGGCAGAATCTCGGAAGAATTACTCTCATATAACATAAAAAGCACATCCTTAGCAAAGCGCATAAATGACAATTTACTACCTCCTTCCCTATTCTCCCTTCTTCCTTTGCCCTCCTCATTATCGTCTTTTGTTAATTTATGTTTCTTTTTAAATGTCAATTTGTAATTTATGTTTTTTTAAATGTTCAAGTACTATCTGCCCACTGATTGCAAACGGCTATATATGGTATCAAACGTTTTGATCAATATCACTAGTCCGTCTTTGGTCGGTTGGAAGATATTGCTTTTTAGCAATAAGCCCGCCAATGTACTTTTTATTTTCTGTACATGAAGTTTAAAATAAAATAAAATAAAAAATAAAATAAAATAAAATTAATACAAAACACAGAAATACATCAAACAAAACCTCATGGTCAAAAAAAACTTTGATTGTTATGCAATTGAGTTGTACAGCCTGCTTCCATTATATGAATCCGTATTTTAACTTAATATAAAAAAAAAGTTTAAAAAAAAGAATAACCCGCCAAGCCTCTACTATTGCAAGGCTTATCTGCAGGTAGGAAAGTAAGGAGAGGGAAGGTTAATGTAAAAAATACATCACAAATTCCCAGACCAATTCACAAAATGACTGCCGAATCAATTGATGCAATAAGAAAATAAATCTTTCGTAAATCCAAGACAACAGTTTTGCAGTCGAGTGTCTAACCAACTACAAAATTAAAATTTAAATAAAAAAATAAAAAGGATAAATATAATTACCACAAAGTGACTGCTAAATCAATTAATGAAAAAAAACTTATACTGGTATTGTAAATGGATGGCTTTATAAAAGAAAATTATGTTACCCACATGTGCAATATTGGAATCACGATACAGATAAACAAATTCAATTATAACTGATTTCCAGTTGTAGCACTATGCAACTGCGCCATCGGTTTATTGAACAAATGGAAGTGTCCACTAATTTCTAATACCACTCACATACTCTATCAATCGTATCGCTTCCATATATCTCGGTAAAGTCGGCTTTATTGTCAGTTAGAGGTCACTACCCACAAATTATGGTGTGCATCAATTTTCGTTAAATTCGACGGCGACAAAACCAGAAGACCACAAATCACTCACCGATTAGTTGCGGTCGTGCTATGCAGTCCATTACAGCCTCCCGGCATGTGATGTCGGATGGAGTCAGGGCTGGAAGCCCCAGAGTTGGACTGCACATTCGCGGCTTGCAGTGCGGCATTAAACTTGCTCTTGTTCTTGGCATTCCTCCCTGGTATCTTGTCCGCTGCCAAATCCTTCAGAAGATCCTTCGGCACCCTCATCAAGAGCAATTTCGGAAGCCTTTTTATAAAAAACTTTCTCACCCAAGGCGCCATCTTATGGGTACTGGGCTTCCTGTAGTGTACGTTCAGGATTATGATGGTTATGACGACACTGAGGCCGACCAGCAACATGGTGAAGAGCAGATACTTCCCCAGTAAGGGTAGGGCGAGAGATGTCGACGGGATGATTTCGGAGATCAGCAAGAAGAACATGGTTTGGGAGAGTAAGATGGAGATGCTGAGGGCAATCTTCTCGCCGGAGTCTGCGGGGAGATAGAATACGAGGACAGAGAGATACGAAATTCCGACGCATGGAACAATCAGGTTGACCGTATAGAAGAGAGTTTTTCGACGAAGTGTGATGTTAAAGAAGATATCTGAAAAAAATCAATAGTTAATATAACAAGTTTGCAAGGTAATATACATGTATGTGTGTGAAAGAGAAGTCTGTCGGAGAGCGACAGAATGTTTGATACGTTTGTTGAAATGAATGAAGAGAGCAGGCTAGGTCAGAGCGTGAACTCTAGCCTTGAAACGCGACTAGATAAGAGCAATTTATTAGTTCATTATAAGCTTTTTTTATTGTCACTGTTTCAGTTATTATTAATCCCGTATTAATTTGTTTTTTTTAAAGAAATATATTTATTTACACGGAAACAGTTTTAAAAAGAACTCCACTGACAAGACATACAAGGTGGCTTGGTGGGTGTCACCAAAAAAATAAATGAATATGTTTAAAAAGTTTCTTTAAATAAATGTGCACAATTTCTGTTGATAAAAAAATAAAATAGGAAGTAAAATATCTCTTGTGCTCAGAAATAAAGTCACACGTTTGTAATACTATAGCAAGTTACTGTTACAAGTTAAAAGTAATAAATATACTGTTTCATAAAATTAGACTCAATATGCTTGTGTTGTTTTGACAAAACAAAGAAACCATATTTTTCTAATTAAGTTCATTTCTTTGTATGAGGAATATATTTTTCATTTGGTTGTTTAATACCTATTTAAATACATAAATAGAATTCATGTATTCAATATTAAAATCAAACACGGATTTTTAGAGTTAGATAAATTGTATTTTATTATTAAAAACCCATAAAAATAATATCTGTGAAGTTTCTCCTTGCTATGGCATTTTCAAACTACTGTCAAACTAATAACAAAATACAATTAATCAGACTCTAAAAACAGTATTTGATTTTAATATTAAATAAATAAATTAAAATGAAGTTCTACAAATTAGACGCAAAATCTATAAATGAATAAATAGGATGAAAGTAGACTGAATGCAGTCGAAATGCGATCTCTCAGAAGAATGTGTGACAAAACGAAATATGATAGATGTGCGAATAGTGAAATAAGGAAGGAATGCAAAGCTGAGATAAGCATTATCGATAAAATTAAGAAAGGTGTGTTGAGATGGTTTGAACATGTAGAACCAATGAGTGAGGAAAGAACGGTAAAACAAATTTATGAGGCGAATGTTAGCGGGAAAAGAAGCAGAGGAAGACCGAGAAAAACATGGCACGATCAGGTATGCCAAATACTTGAAAGTGGTCAGGTTAGGAGTCGTAACGATCGGCGGGTATGTATGAGGAGATGCATGAACGTGGAAGAGGCGAAGAATGTTTGCAAGGACAGAGTGGTGTGGCGCTCTATTCTCTCTGCCTACCCCTGCGGGGAAGCGGCGTGATGGTTAGTTAGTTTAAAAAAAATAGAAATTTATGAATTGCCTTTAAAATAAATATCGTTACGTGATTAAGTAGGTAAATATACGAGTATATTCAATTCGAAGGAGGATACACTTCCCGCTATCGATTACATATTAAATGTCTGGGTGTACCTACATTATACAGATTACAAGTATAGTATGTCGCGTGTAATAATTAATCTCGATCTCGTCTACACGTATTTGAATATTTGAGGAAATTTCGTCTTAATGATTACAGAGTACACATCACGAACGTACCGCGAAGGATATCCCCAAGGGTACAAGACACTGATTGTTTCATTCAGCACTCGCATATTCCGGAATATTCCCGACATTTTAATTTTAAACAGTACAATTTGCCCTAGACGAAAAAAAGGTCGGTGGAAATTAACATTTTATTCTGTACAGTTCAATGTACGAACTCGTTTTTCGGTTGTTAGAGTTAATCGAAATGAAAATTATGAAATTGTCTTCGTGCAAGTTGTTCTACGGAGGGGTATTGTATGTACCTACGTATTGCAGATAAGAGAGTGGAAGTTATTAAGGTCCCAGGCACGTATAGCTCGTTGTATTAAGATAAGAAATGTGTTAATGAAGCTAAAAGGTCCTCTGTAAGTCCTTCGACAAACTACTTATTTTCGATATTCCGCCAGATAATCCGAGCCTTTTCATTATGAACGTCTACCAAGTACCAATTATGGGAGGAAACGGTTCATAATACTGTAAAGTAGGTTATTGTAGAGCGAGATTACATATTTTTACATAAAGGATGCTCAATTTACTAATGTTTACTAAGCAAGATTTTTTCAAGTTATCTGATCGATAGAAAGACGATTAACCTTCGGATATTTTTCCGTTTGTCATCTCATTTTCCATTCCGTGACAAATTACGTATATTTGGATGCGACGAAGAAACGCGAAAAATTCAGACGCGAGATAATTGATTACGTCGAGAAATAATTTGATCAAAAATATTCTTATTCCGAGATCGATATCAAAATACGTCGACGAATCCAATAAACGGAGTTTTGAGATAAAAAAATAACCGCTTGTAAACTTTGTTTGTGACAACTTTAGATGTACGATTGTTAGGAACGATCAAAAGTTTTAACTGGTAAGAAGTTCGTTTGGTTTTCTGAAGACATTTTTTTGTTGTTATATTTTTAAAGAAAAATAACCTTTTTCAACTACGAGAGAAACTTTTCTGCGGGATTTTGTGATGTACTTAGAAATGTGATACATACAATGGATTCAAAAATTTATTAACCCTGTAATATATGAAAGAAATAAACACTCGACCATGCCAAGTTTAATCGGTTTTACTCTGCTCTGTTACAACTACTCTCCTTATACTTTACTATTTATAACTAAATTTGCCTTATGAATTCATTGTATAATTCTTTCCTCCCTCATTCATGTCACATGTCTTAATCAACTTAACACACTTTCTTTATTTTATCGATAATACTTTTATACTCTCAACCGTCTTTCGCTAACTCCATGCTTCACTTTCATGCATTACAATTGGTACCAGGTTTTTTACCACTTATTTTTACCACTTGTTTATTTATGACAACTAGTTTCTGAAGCTTAGCTTCCATCTATAGGTCGAAATGTAAACTAAAACATTATAAATAAATACATTTAGACCTGAAGATGGAAGCTTAGCTTCCAAAACTAGTTGTCATAAATAAACTGACGTGGTAAAAAAAAATTGTTTTCTTTAATTATTTTCACATGTCTTACCACAAAGTAAACGCCGAAACAATAAATAAAATACTAATATGTGAATGCAATTATTTTTTTTTACATAATGAATACAACAAAGTTTTATTTACGTACTCAATTATGAATAAAATACATTACAATAATAAATGAAAGTATTACCAGGATAAGGTTCTTGACAGCAAGGGTAGTACTTCTCGTGTCGTTCGGCCGGAACCCCAAGGATGTCCCACTCGACCGAGGGATAATATTCTCTCAGTTCGATTCCCACTTCAACTTTGTTATCCCCGGGCTTCTGGTTTATGTGTTTAAGGTCGATCTGCGAAATTAAAAAATAATCACCAATCATTATCGGCCGTCTCGAGTTTTATTAAGGCGGCCAAACTTGGGGGAGTAATATTTCGTAAAAGAAATATTAATCCTCGGTAGCAAGATCAAACGACCCGGATCCCAAGATATTCCTTAATAAGGGATTGTTTGACCTTTGAAAAAGTATCAATTCGTAGCACGACATTTTATGTCGCAAAAGTGTTTTTCGGATCAGATTATATTTCTAGCTAAGACGTAATCAATAAAGTATTTATTCACAATATTTTGAGTCGAATAAATGCAGAGTTTGGAAACAAATATTTTGATACACACACATATCACTCACTCCTTTCAACAACGTCGTATTTAAAAAATCGACAATTTTTAGTTGTGCATGTTTTCAAAATGCCCCAAAAAAATACTATATTCCAGCAAAAGAGGCATTTTTCAAATAAAATATTTACTCGCTATAGGGCAGAAAGTGTTGTTTTTGCATTATGAAGAAAGGGTTTTGTTTGATTATTTTTTTAAACAAACTAAATATTTTTCAAATAGAGAAAAAATATTTAGATTTTACCAAAAAGATGTGTTGCATAGTAAAAAGTTCATTAAGAGGCTTGATATTTATTTTCAATACATTGTATTATATTTTTAAACATTTAACACGATCTCCTGAAAAATCAAGTTTTTTGATATATGACGTTGTTGAAAGAAGTAAGCGATATATGGACCTACATACATTTTATATAAGATGAATTATATTCTAGCACTGCATTTTGAATTTTACTTTTTGAAAGCTTTTTAAGAAAAATGTATTTTTTAGTCCCGATCCTTAACCTGCCCCTCTCTATTTATTACCCTAGCAAACTCTTTATACACCTAAATATTTTTTCTGCTCAAAAAAAATATATATACCGGTGGATGATTTTTTTTCATTCACCTGTAGATATGAAGACATCTGTAGTTTTCGAAACTATTATAGTCGCTGTGTAATGAAATAAAACTCACCAAATGGTATTATACAAGTATTAATTTAAAAAGTATAATTCTATATTTTCTTATTACTCTGGACTGGTACCTGAAGCGGAGGGCTGATCACCTTTCCTTTATGTGTAAACGATCAAGATAACACTGTGTTTGTATAATGGGGTGCGGATAAGGGTTTTAATTGAATTGAATTTAGTTCTAAACTTTGCTCATAATATAATTTCTAAATATAAAATATATTATGAAATCATTTAAGTTAACGTAATAAAACATTACAATAAACAGAAAAATAAAAATTAATGTAACGCCAAAAATAATTGAAAAATTTGAGTGAATTGTCCGTATAATTAGTTGACCATTAAATATATTTTGCGAAGTTCAAGCAAAAAAAATCATGCTAAAGAGAATAACAAGAAGGTTATTTTGGATTATCTAAAAACCTTCCCACGATCGATTTCTTAACTTCGCTCATAAAATTATAACAATCTTTGTAAAATTAAACAACTTTGTTGTAACCACTTTTTTATTATAAGAATACTTTAACCTACCGGTTCCGATAAGAACCGTGTCATCTTCACAGTTTACTAAATTCTAAAACATTAAAAAATAAATATTTTTAATCTTTTATAATTTAATAAACCCTGATGATGACAAGGTTTTGTCGAAACCAGTAGGTTAAAGTGTGCTTTTAATAAAAAAAGTGGTTAAAAAAATTGTTTAGTTTTATAAGTTCATAAAATGTGCCATAAAGTATCTGCGAAAAACATTCAAGAAATTATTACAATCTCATTAACTTTGAAGTAATAAAACGTTGAAAAATATTTTTTAATCCAATCAAAGTAACGCCAACATTTATTGACAATTTTTAATTTATTGTCTACATAGGTGGTTTACAACATTTTGAGTGTGTCCAAATACTTGTTCACAAAACCTGGATTATCTCCAATTACAGGAGTTATTTTCATATTATTTTTTAACATCTCATGTTGTTTAACATCTTATAACATAATATGTTATATAACATCTTAACATATAACATCTTAGAACACATAACATCTTATCTTTTAACATCTCATCTCTTTTTTAGATGTTAAAAAATAATATGAAAATAACTCCTGTAATTCGAGATAATCCAGGTTTTGTGAACAAGTATTTGGACACACTCAAAATGTTATAAATAAATTATCTGGTCAAATTATAAGCTTAATAATAAAAATGAAAATGGTATTTTCTGACGTTTCTCATGTGTGTGATTATAATCCAGGATTCGGTCCTCACATACTAATATAAGAGTTTCTGCTTAGTAAAAAGCTTCTTTACATCTCACCAATAGATGTCTCTAGTGAAGTTCTAGTGATTCAAGAACAAGGTTTCTAAATTGGTTCATATATATAGAATTTCCAAGAATGTGAGTGATGTGGTTGTCAATAATGGGTAAAATTGGTGAATGTTACACGTGTGTAAAGTGATCACTTAAACCAGCCTATGACGGCCGTCAGCCCCGTAAATGCCCAGACTCCCATATTCTTCTTCATCTTTGATGAGATGTTAAAAAAAATGGGTGGTTTACCATTAATTTATTCCGTAAAGGTTCCTTATTTAATATTACATAATGGAAACACTTTGGCTTAATCCTATGGCGGGGACCAGGTGGTCTGGTCGTTGTTTAAATTGCTCGGTAATTTTATATTTTTACCAAAAAGGAAAGGCTCGTCCAATCGAATTCCGAGGGAAAATTTAAGGCTGGTTTATTGACTCAAACGAAACAAGTATACAGCGTTTTACTACTCCCGAGACCAAACTTCGGTTTTCCGGATATCATTAATCCACGGACATTCTGCATTTCAATTTTACAAGGCTTTATGATTCAACGTTTAACACCAATAATTCTTTAATCGAATATTTAATATATCCTTTTAAATATTATAATAAAATCGAGCATTTATATCATGATTTTTCAAAATGTGAATTTACAACATTTTGAGTGTGTTCAAATACTTGTTCACAAAAATTGGATAATCTTCAAGTACAGGAGTTATTTTTCGTATAAAAAATAACTCCTATAATTGGAGATAATCCAGATTTCGTGAACAAGTATTTGGACAAACTCAAAATGTTGTAAATAAATTAACTGGTCAAATTATAAGTTAAAATAATAAAAATGAAAATGATATTTTCTGGCGTTTCTCATATATGTGATTATAATCCAGCATTCGGATCTCACATACTAATAAAAGAGTTTCTGCTCAGTAAAAACATTCTTTTCATCTCACCAATAGATGTCTTCAGTGAAGTTATATATATATATATATATATATATATATATATATATATATATATATATATATATATATATATATATATATATATATATATATATATATATATATATATATATATATATATATATATAACTTCCAAGAATTCGAGTAGCATGGTTGTCAATAATGGGTAGAATGGGTGAATGTTACACGTGTGTAAAGCGATCACTTAAACCATTTTAACGAATTTGATAAATTGGTAAGGTTACTTTTTTATTGTACCATTATAATCAACACATAAAAGTCAGATAAAAACTAATGTAGATCTTAAATGTTTTATTAAAATTCTAGTATAAAATAAAACTATAACTTTTGCAGTATTCGGTTTATAAAGTAGTTTTGGTGGAAAAAAATAATCGAAAGCTAAATGCCTTAATTGTTTTCGTAAGATCACAACCCAAAGGAACGTTTAAATTGAAACAAACTTTAGCCCCTCGCAAATGAACATCCGAAATCTTAACTTTTAGTAACCTCCTAAGCAAGCATCTCCGAATAGAATAAAAAGTAGGAATCAGCCCTAATTAGGAATACTGCCAGGATCTTAGACTAAACTTCTGTCCTTTGTTAGAGCGGAGTTTTATACGGGAGTGTTCGAAAAACCCCGAACATTCAAGAAAGAATCCCGAAAAAAGGTATTGACTGAAAGAAACGAAATTGGCTTCGTGATTATACTTAGACGTTTTTTAAAAGGAAGCAATATCTTTCAGAAACAAAAGAAGCTTACTAGTATTATAACCAGAGTAAAATATATTAAAAATATTGTTTCGATTGACTGTATATTACATTCTTCTACGAAAAAAACAGTGATAAAAATGCTTAACATTAGAAAGTACTTTTAAACAATAGGTAATCATAAAAATAACACAAGTTTTTTTGTTAAAAAAACCTAAGATTACGATTAAAAGTTCCTAGGTACGGGTTCCGAAAACGTACATAGTTAAATTTTGTAATAACATTATATTATAGTTTTTCGATAATTTTCTCAGTTACAATTAACTAAAAGAATATATATATATATATATATATATATATATATATATATATATATATATATATATATATATATATATATATATATATATATATATATATATATATATATATATATATATATATATATATATTGATTGCAAAATGCGGATAGACACATCTCCCATAAAAACTAAAAGCTATTTTCCAAATCAAATAATTTATTATATTGGAAATTAAAAAAAAAGCCTTTTGCTTAATAATTGATACCCAAAGCTCAAAATAAAACAAAAAATAACAGAGTTGGTGATAAATCAGGTGGTGGTCGCAAGGTATGTGTCGCGGACTCTAATTGTCGTTTTCTGGGTGCGAGCCCATTTTAACGAGGTTCGATTCCTATTTTTAGATCTAAAAAATGTATATATACCATATATACGGTCAATGCAATAATATTTATCACCAAAAAAACAATAAATAATTCACATTTCATCCTAAATGTAAAATATTTTACGTTAAAAATAATTGTAAGTGAATAAGTCTATGTCGTGTTGTTTAAAGGTTCAGTAAATGGGTGCACATTGAACTGAATATATACGGGGAGGGTTTCAGAAACCAGCCCTTAGCAAACGTCCACATAAAGCAGCAATCTGCAGCTGACAGATGTCCCATGAGTCGAGCACTGAAAAGTCTTTGATCTCTTGACCATTGCAACTTATGTGAATAACCCTAAGATCAGAAAATCCCAACAGGATATTAACATTTTGAGGGATATTGATTTATTTTTAAAGTAACTTATTAATACTTCATGTATCTTATATATCTATATATAAATATAAATGGGAAAAAGATAACAATAACACATTAAAAATAATAAAACAATATCAAATCGTTAAAATTTATACAATTAAAATTTTTAACGATTTAATATTGTTATATTATTTTAGACAGCAAAACAGAAAAGTAAATGCATCAATTATTGATTTTAATACTATTTTTAACTTACGAAGAAAAAAATACAAAGTGCGAAAATTTCAATGATTTGAAATTTTTATATTATTGTTTTATTATTTAAGTGCACCAAATATTGGATATAATATTGTATGATATATAATATTGTATATATATATATTTTAGAAAGATTTAAGCTGACGAAGAATTAAATATAAAGTGCGAGAATTTTAACGATTTGATATTGTTATATTATTTTAGACACCAAAACAACAAAGTAAATTCATCAAATATTGATTGTAATACGATTTAAACTTACGAAGAAAAAAATACAAAGTGCGAGAATTTCAATGATTTGATATTTTTATATTATTTAAGTGCACCAAATATTAATTTTAGAAAGATTTAAGCTAACGAAGAAAAAATACAAAGTGCGAGAATTTATCGATGTGATATTTTTAAATTATTTAAGGCAACAAAATAAGTGCATCAAATATTGATTTTAAAACGATTCAAGCTTACGACGAAAAAAAGACTGGGTGCGAGAATTTTTAAAATTTGATATTGTTATATTATTTTAGGCAGTAATTGAATGAGTTTCAAAACTTGCTAAGCTAAACTGATTTCAGCACGTTCAAATTTTAATGGATACCGCGTCAATTCCGTGTCTGGAATTTAAATTCGACTATTCGGGCAGATTCCGGAATAATTGAAGATCACGGGCTTAACCGTTTCGGCGCGGCGCGCGGCGGAACGTATACCCCCACAACGGTAGTGCGGCATTACGTTCAGGTTGTGAATGGCCAATTGTGCATAATTCCAATGGAATCTAAGTGATTCGGAAACAAAGCCTATTGGCAATAATAACAAATTATTCTAAATACGCACTTTGCAAGCCTTCCTACGGTGCGATTTAGAGGAAAACTTCCCTTCTTTTGGTAAGAAAGCGAGATCGGGACAAATAAATGTAATTTGTTCGATTTATTTCATTTTATTTTGAAATAACACGATTCTTTATAATATGTATGCATTATTTCGGGTGGAATCTTAGTGATTCGGAAACAATGCCTATTGGAAATAATAACAAATTATTCTAAATAAGCACATTTGGAAAAGTTTCTTTCTTTTGGTAAGAATGCGAGATCGGGACAAATAAATGTAATTTTTTCGATTTATTTCATTTTATTTTGAAATAACAAGATTTTTAAAAATATGTATGCATAATTTGGAGTGGAATCTAAGCGATTTGGAAACAAAACCTATTGGCAATAATAACAAATTATTCTAAATACGCACATTTGGAAAAGATTCATTCTTTTGGTAAGAACGCGAGATTGGGACTAATAAATGTAACGCATCTGATTTAATTTCCTTTTTTTTATAAAACAAGATTTTTTGTTTTTGGCATCTTATTTTTTAAAAAGTAATGAACTGACATTTTTTTCTGGAAGTGCATTTGATATAATAAAGTAACAGATATAATTTATTTTGTATTTTAAAAGCATTGATAACTTTGTGGTTTGGTAATAAAACATTTTCCTTATCATCCATTGTTAAAAAAAAGTGGTATTACACAAAGTGAACAATGGATGATAAATATATAATTTTTTTCACATATATTTTATTTGAGCAGTGACCGGGTTTTGTCGTAACCGACATCATCAGACTAGGCTAGTCTTCATCTTCATCGTGTTTGCGTTATCAATCTGATGATGATTAAGATAAAACTCGGTCATTGGTCAAATTCTTTTTTTGTGTAAAAAACTATAAAGCGTAGAACGGGGTTACTTAAACTGTAATGTGTTACTTGATCATGAGCCCAGTACAAAAAAATATTTAGATCGTGGTATTGAACGAAGTATCGTGACAATAAGTGTCACCTGTCAGGGAAACAATGAATCATGTCGATACGTTCATTATTGTAGACCAAATACAAATTTTTTTGTACTGAGCTCAAGTAACATAAAAGTTCAAGTAGCCCCGTTCTACGGTACACATTTTGTTGTTATATTATCATTATTTTTTATATGAATTATCTCTCGTTCCTCTTTGTGTAAAAGAAGGCTTGTTATTAAACGGGACTTACTATTAAGAGAACTTTATAAAATGTATCCATATTCTTCATATATGTTAAGATATCAATATACTATAAATAACTCCCAAGTGAACTTACCCAGTTTTGTGAGTGAAGATTTGAAAACACTAAAAAAATTGTCAAAAAGTTTTTTGATTTAAAATGGATATACATCCATTCGCCCCTTTGTTCACAATCAATGACAAAATTGATTTAATACGGCGTTACTGGGATAGGACGTGATCAGGTAAAAGTATACGGGATTCAATTACTTCAAGCTCCGCGTGTTTTTTCTTGATAAATTAATTCATGTAGGCAAACACGCTTCGCTGCTGATTAGGGGTTAAATATTTACACCAAGAAAGGCTGAAATGGCTATGGGGGGTGCGGGCGAGGCGAGGGTAGAAGCTCCAAGACCGAACTCCGATTCTTAATAATTTCAAATCGTGGATTTATAGAGAATTAATTAAAATTACGTAATGATCATCTTTATCACGGATTTAACAGATTATTTTAAAAGAATCTCCGTATGGTAGGACAGTTTTCATTATCTTATAATGCTCATTAAGTACAAGTTATATAAATTACATAGGGGTTAGGAGATTGCTCCAAGACCGAACTCCGATTGTTAACAGTTTCAAATCGTAAAGAGAAGAAATTAAAATAGCCAAATGATCGTCTTTATCATAGATTAAACAGATTACTTTAAAATATATTTTAAGTATCTACAAGTGGTGGGATGATTCTCATTATCTTCTTATGCACTTCAAGTAAAATTTATAGAAAATACATAGCGGATAGAAGCCTGCTTCAAAACACAACACCGATTCTGAACAATTTCAAATCGTGAATTTATAGAGAATAAATTAAAATTACGTAATGATCATCTTTATCACGGATTTAACAGATTATTTAAAAAGTTTTATTTTAAGTATCTTCGTGCGGTAGGATAGTTTTCATTATCTTAAAATGCTCGTTAAGTACAAGTTATAGAAATTACATAGGGATTAGGATTTTGCTCCAAGACCGAACTCCGATTCTTAACAATTTCAAATCGTGGATTTATTGGGAATAAATTAAAATAACGTAATGATCATCTTTATCACGGATTTAAAGGTTTTATTTTAAGTATCTCCGTATGGTAGGAGAGTTTTCATTATATTAAAATGCTCGTTAAGTACAAGTTATAGAAATTACATAGGGGTTAGGAGCTTGCTCCAATACCGAACTCCGATTGTTAACAATTTCAAATCGTGGAGAGAAGAAATTAAAATAGCCAAATGATCATCTTTATCATAGATTAAACAGATTACTTTAAAATATATTTTAAGTATCTACAAGTGGTGAAATGATTCTCATTATCTTCTTATGCACTTCAAGTAAAATTTATAGAAAATACATAGCGGATAGAAGCCTGCTTCAAAACACAACACTGATTCTAAACAATTTCAAATCGTGGATTTATAGAGAATAAATTAAAATTACGTAATGATCATCTTTATCACGGATTTAACAGATTATTTTAAAAGATTTATTTTAAGTATCTCCGTATGGTAGGATAGTTTTCATTATCTTAAAATGCTCGTTAAGTACAAGTTATAGAAATCACATAGGGTTTAGGAGCTTGCTCCAAGACCGAACTCCGATTTTTAACAATTTCAAATCATGGAGAGAAGGAATTAAAATAGGCAAATGATCATGTTTATCACGCATTAACCAGATTACTTTAAAAAATATTTTAAGTATCCACGAGTGGTGGGATGATTCTCATTATCATTTTATGCTCTTCAAGTATAACTTTATAAAATATATGTCGGATAGGAGCTTGCTCCAAAACACAACACCGATTCTGGAACAATTTCAAATCGTGGATTTATAGAGAAGAAATTAAAATTGCGTAACAATCATCTTTACCACGGATGTATTTATGTATCTACGTTTGAAATAATGGATTTTATTATCTTTTTATGCTTTTCGAGTTCTAGAAAATACATGCTTTATAAGTTATCAAAAGAAAAGAAAAAAACTGAAGGGAAGGAAGTGACTCTTTCACCTGTCTGAATCGAATTGGTCGGACACGGTGGCCATAATGATTACAAAACTTTTGAAAGCTTTGAATTAAGCGTATTAGTCTATATATTTCCTATGGGTTCGAAAGAGACTATTGATAGGCTCAGACCCGTTTTATAAATTGAATGAAAAAGTACAAGAACAAATCCTAATAAAATAAAACTAGAACTTTATACTTCACCACTTTTATTTTTGGTACTTTTTTCCAAACAGTTTTGAAGACAACCTTGTCATAAAATTAAAAAAATAAAGAAAATTAATCAATGTATTCCCCTTGATTTTTTTTCATCCAATCAAAATAAAACACTTTGTGTGTGTGCTCACTCATTTGCATAATTGACAAAAATTAGCATTATGTATTTAATTGCAAATTTTAACCCATTTGTCAAAATATAAATTTTTCTTTCTTTTTCTTTTGACCCTTAACCGCGCCCAATGGTGCACAGGGCACTGCATGTAGCAATGCAGTGTTATCTTGATCGTTAATTGCATGAAGGCGAGGTGATCAGCCCTGCGCTGCTTGTACCAGTCCAGGGTAATAATAAATAGATATGAGAGTGAAAATCACCCATATTTATTCCGACCCTTCTGGGAATCGACTCCAAGACCTCCAGTATGGTAGCCAAATACGCTGACCCCTATACTATGGAGATATAAATTATTCAATAAAAAAAAAACAAAGAAATAAAAAATTCAGCAATCATTCTTTTAGGGGTATACGTTTACAAAACACTATTGCAAAAAAATAACGAGTAAAATATTTCCAATAAAAACGAATAAAAAAGTAAATTTATGACTTCAGAAAGAGTCGCAGATGTAATCAATCGACTGAAGGCACTACATAGCAAAGAGGTCACTGAATCCGAGGTAGTAAAAAAGTCGCATTTTCTTTCAATTTCCTATAAAACTCTGTATTATTTTTTATTATGTCTCACCACCCCAGACGGCCAACCGTATGTGTAAGCGAAATCAATATGCTATATTTATCATGTAGTCTTTCACTAAAGCTACTGAGGCGTAAAATACTTTTTAGTGCGCTTTTATAGCTATAAAGCGCAGATATTGATCAATCACCTTTCCTGCTATACTATGGACGCTGCTGTCTCTGAATGGGAGGGACATTGAAACAGGGGAAATTGACCAGTATTTTAAATTTACAAATAAAACAAATAAAAACATTATTCAAACAATTTTTAAAGGTTTATTATTTTGGTATATGTTAGATAATATAAAAAATTTAACCAAAAAAATTATTTCAAATTTATTTAAATACGTTAAAGCGGTCAGGTCAGGAGTTGGAATAATCGGCGGATATGTATGAGGTGATGAATAAATATGGAAGAGGTGAAGAATATTATTTTTTTAAATCTCATCAAATATGAAGAAGAATATGGAAGTCTGGGCATTTACGGGGGTGACGACCGTCATAAGCTAGTTTAAGTGACCACTTTACACACGTGTAATATTCACCAATTCTACCCATTATTGACAACCACACTTATCAAATTCTTAGAAGTTCTATATATATGGACTAATTTTGAAACATTGTTCTTGAACTTCACTAGAGACTTCTATTGGTGAGATGAAAATCTATTTGGTCGTCAGCCCCGTAAATGCCCAGACTTCCATATTCTTCATCATTTTTGATGAGATGTCAAAAAATAATATAAAAATAACTCCTGTAATTTTAGATAATCCAGATTTTGTTAACAAGTACATAGTTGGACACATTAAAAATGTTGTAGGTGAAGAATATTTGCAAAGAGAGAGTAGTGTGGCTATTCTCTCTGCCTACCCTTGCGAGGAAGAAGAGTCACGGTAAGTTAGTAATTTTTGCTTACTTTTATGATTATTATAAATTTAAAAAATCTTAATTGATCGGAAATCTGCGAGAATTTCAGACACGTATATTGTTAGCACATATAAATAAAATGTCAAAAATTCAAGGCTTAAATTCGTACATGTTTCTCCCTTTTTTATCATATATATTCAAATAACCTCAGAGGGTAGCGCATTTGTCTATCGTGTATGAGTCTTTGGGTTCAATAACCAAGGGTCGAATAAATAAATATTTTACTCTGAAATTGATTTTATACAACACTGAAACACAGGACTGATCACCATGTAATTATCTTTACGTTATTGATGGTCAAGTTAACTTTATGCTGATTTCAAGATGCCTTATTGGTTAGGTTAGGTTAGGTCAATAAGGGTCATAAGATTAAAACATTTTAAACTATCATACGTTGAATTAATAAATCATAAGTGGATCAATACGAGAACATTTATAAGTCTTATGCATTTTTCAGTGTGGAATGAGAGGAATAAAAAGTTCACGAACAATATTTTAAATTAAATAAATCAATAAAAAATTACATCAATAAATTCGCTATTTTTTTATAAATAAAATGTAAAAGCATATTCTTTTTCAAGTACATCCACATTCAATTCCAGTGTGCGATGCCTCCGGGGTAAATAGTTTAATGAACTGAAAAATATCTTATGATTTACGAGGCCGACAAACTCCTTGAATCCTATCGGTTTAGGGGTGCCAGCATGAAAAAAATACGAATTTAAAAAGAATACCTTTCCAACAACATGAACTAGGGGAGATTAATCTTTGGCTGATCGAGCGGAAAGGTTACGAATTGAGTTACTCAACGCTTCGGTAATGAGGAAAGTTTGTAAATTAATAACGAAAAAACGGTATTGGAATTTTGTTCATCTCTTGGTAAGGTGGTTTGTTACAGTGGTTTAGACTAAAAAATAGAAAAAAGTTATCTTATACCACCTGGACTGTCGCTTTAAACGTAGGTCTGATCGTTTTGCTTTTATTAAATTTATGATCACCCACATGAATTTTCTAGTGAAGTCCTATTAACAATTGAAAAAATGATTAAATTCACGAAACTTATGATTTTCGGATTTTTAAAAAAACAATTAAATTTAGAGGCATCGATACTTATTTGTATGGAAATCAGCACAAATTTATATCCGCACAGTAAGGTTGTTTGTTTTGTTTAAGATAATCTCCTTGATATAATAATTTAGGCTCTTTAGGCAGGTAGAATATTTTTATTGCTTTTGATTAAAAGTAATGTTATTGCTTTTTGTTACCCTTTTTAGCAGTAAAAGTAGTCTTTTAATTAACGTAATCAGCTAAAATAAGACATTAAAAAAAAAAAAACAAAAAACGTAGGTTAACATATCGCTCACTCCTTTCAAGAACGTCATAAATCAAAAAACTTGATTTTTCAGGAGAACGATTTTTAAGTTTAAAAATATAATGTAATGTATTAAAAATAAATATCAAGCCACTTATTAAACTTTTTACTGTGCAACAGATCTTTTTAGATGAAACCTGAAGGTTTTTTCTCCATTTGAAAAATATTTATTTTATTTTTAAAAAATAATTTTTTTGCCGCTTTTGCTGGGATATAGTACATTTTCTGGGTATTCCGAAAACATTCACAACTGAAAATTGGCGATTTTTGATTTATGACGTTCTTGAAAGGAGTGAGCGATATATTGTAACAAATATTAATTTATGTATGTAAATAAAAAAAATATTTTTCCAAGCAAGTCAATGAGATTATTTATAAATTTGGAATTTATAATGTGAAATAGTACAATACTTACAATACTTATTATGACATTTTTATACCCACTTTTATTCATGGTACTTTTTTCCAACCGGTTTCGACAAACATATCCATCGCTGTGGTGCTTATCAAAACCGGTTAGAAAAAAAAACGAAAACAAAAAACTTTGAATTTGAATTAATACAACTTAATTTATCATTTATTTTCAAAAGAAATCTTTAAGTAATTGTAGTATGTATGAGATGGTTTGATCAAAGAATTCAAAATGTACATAATTAGTAGTGCCATCCCTGGTACGAACGTCTGTCGCAGGTCTAGAGTAAAAATCAATTCGGATACTGCAAATTGGATTGTCTGAGGGCTGCTTCCGGTCGGGAGACTGCTGATATGCTAAAAGGAAGGAGAAACTCTCAAGTCTGATGGGCGCCGGGGGGGAGTCCGTGAAGGGCGGGAGTGTTGCATAAATAAGTGGAAAACACTTCACAAGGGTGGATGGCAGGTTCGTGGCGGTAATTGAGCCCATGAAAGTAATACGCCAAGTAGAGCAGCAGAAATATCGGAAGGAGAATTGAAATAATGACAAAATACTCTGTAAACATCAATTAATTGATCTAGAAAATTTGGGGGTGGTTTTACAAACTTGTATTTATGTATAGATTTTGCGTTTAGTTTGTAGAATTCCATTTTACAACGGTTCGAGTGCGTCCAAATAATTGTTCACAAATCTGAATTATATCCAATAATAGGAGTTATTTTTCATTTAATTTTTGACATCTCAACAAATATGAATAATAATATGGAAGTCTGTTGTTACACGTGTTTAAAATGATCACTTAAATCAGACTATGATGGTCGTAAGCCCTGTAAATGGCCTGACTTCCGTACTCTTTTTCATTTATATTGAGATGTCAAAAAATAATTTGAACTACATTATAATTTATTTATTAAATACAAAAAACAAACACTGATTAGTACTTTATTATAATGATTGTGTTATTAAAAGTACATAAAAATACAAATAAAATTTGTGACAATTTTTTCAACTTGTTATGGCATTTTTAAAACTACTGTGAAGATCACATGTGACAGATGTCACAAATAATCGTCAAAATATTATTATTATTTTGATGTGTGTTTTTTTTAAAATATAAAATACAATTTATTTAATAGTCTGTAATCTTTAAATCTGTGATTGATTTTAATATTTAAAAAATAAATTAATGTTGTATTTGTTAAGATTGTCAGTGACAGGGGCATTGAAAGCTTTTAAATGTTAAATCATAGTAAACTCGGTTCATTGTCAAAACAGTTCATAAAACTAACAAAAAATATGCTAACTTAAGTGGTTACTTTATACACTTGTATAACGTTCAGATTTGAAGAATTAATGCAATATGGATGTTTAAGGAGCAGAATGTTATGTGTAATGTAACTGTATTTAAAAAAGAAAAAAGGAAGGAAAAGTCCCTCTCCAAGCACAAGAGCTCAGTTTTATTTTTAAAAAGACTAAGCGCAATAAAAATAATATTATTTTACTAAGTAGAAATGTAAAGAAATTTTATAGAATTGCATAAAAAATGTCATTATATTAAATAAACAAAAAATACTTTAATCCTTAATAAGATCATGAAGGATTAATAATAACTTTGAATTTTATTTTTAAACCCTTATGCGCACTCCAATGGTTCATAGGGCACTGCGTCATAAAAACGCAGTGTTATCTTGATCGTTTACACACGAAAGAAAGGTGATCAGCCCTCCGCTTCAGGTACCAGTCCAGGGTAAATTGAAATTATTAGTAAAGCCATAATATTTTTATGGTAATGTAAAAAGTTAAATTAAATTTGAAAACCTTACCTGATCTCCATCGTATGTCCAAGATCCGAATTTCAGGAAGCAGGTTTGCTGGTCGAAGGGAAAGTATCTGACGTCAATTTCACACGAAGACTTGAAGATAGCTGGCGGAGTCCACATCACCTTCCCGGAGTGTTGCAGAACTGCCTTGGTCATGGTAGTCACCACGTACTCACCATCAGCACTAGGGACAAAAAAGAGAAATATTATAAATATATTTATAATTCATATTTGAAGCACTGCATTTGTCTGCCTCCGTAGTGTAATGGTCAGCACGCTCGACTACCATACTGGAGGTCCCGGGTTCGATTCCCAGGGGGGGTGAAATAAATATTTGATATGATATGATTTTTTCACTGTAATATTTATACAATATAACCCTGGACTGGTACCTGAAGCGGAAGGCTGATCACCTTTCTTTCATGTGTTAATGATCAAGATAACACTGCGTTTATATGATGCAGTTTTCTATGCACCATAGGGTGCGGATAAGGAATTGAATGAATGAAGCACTATTTTTGTGATTTTCCATTTTATAATCAAAATGTAACTTTATTTTAAAATCGCTATAAATATTTTATTATAACTTAATTATAATGTCTACAGGTTTCGAAGCTAACCGGTAGACATTATAAAGACTGATTAATACTGTTAGTATTAATCAGTCTTGATAAAGAAGCGGTTAGCTTCAAAACCGGTAGACATAATAAATAAATTAAAATAAAATATTTATAGTGATTTTAAAACAAAGTTACATTTTGATTTAAAAAATATATTTGTTTACAACATTTTGAGTGCGTCCAAAAACTTGTTCAGAAATCTGGATTATCTGGAAATAAGGATTTATTTTTCACAAAATTTTTTAACGATTCAACATAGATGAAGCTCTCTGCTCAATAAAAGCTTTCTATACCCACCATAGTGGGTTTAGCGAAATCGCGCACTGTGTTATGAGTTTGATACATATAATATCTAGAAGTTTCAGGAATTTTAATAGTGTGGTTGTCAATATAATACAATTGGAGAAAATGTTTATCAAGTGGTGCATAAAGCACCGCATCAGAACTACTTTTTGTTGATAATAAAAAAAAAAAACAAATTGATCAGTCCTACGCTACGGGTCTAGGAGTGTAATATTTTTAGAGGAATATAGATGATTGAGTTAAGGATAAAGAACAATGCTGATATACAGGAAAGCAAATGGGGAAAGAATAATAAGAACTATATGTGAGGAAAAAAAAAGACCATGACCAGAGCACTCGAGGCTGCATACCTTTACTTATAAAAGCTTGAGACAGCTATCGCGAAAGTTTGTATAAATTGCTGGAAGTGTTAATTAGTGTTTATTTAATACTTAATTTCATTTGATTTTTTGATTTAGCATTCACTTTGTAGTAAAATCTTTCCATTTTGAATTGAGTGTTACAACGTAAATACCAATATATACAAAATCTATTATCACACGTGTTTTGATGCATTTCGCATCATTTTCAAACACCGAAAATGATACGGAATACATCGGAACTATTCTTATATTAGATTTTAAGGTTTTAAGAAATAGTGATATTCACTATTCATAATATTAAGTAAAACTTAAATTGATAAACAATTGTTTTTATCACTTTGTGGTCATATTTAATAATTTTCAAATTTTAATTTCACTTTGTAATATCTATCCATTTCCAATTCAAATTTCTACTTCTTTCTGCCTATGTCTGAGAGGAAGTGGGGTGATAGTTTATTGGTTAGTAAGATTAGTTCAATAATATTTTATACAATATTTCAAAAGCTCCTAAACCGTATAAAAGTAATAAGATAAAGTGTTCTGTCAACCTGATTCGATATTAATCATTTTTAATTATCCGAGATAACAAAGGACGGAATAAAAAATGGAAGAGCTCAGCCTTCTGGGCTTTCCGAAACTCGTCAAGAAGAGATAAAGTATCGTAATATTGAAGAACGGTGCTGTCATAACGAGGTAAAGTTATGTAAGTTGAAAGGGAAATTTATTGAATGAGAAACGGAGCGTTGCCAGACGCGCACGTTAATTGTTTGGTCTTTGTTACAGCGCGACTTCACAGCTGCTCTACATAATGTAACAAGAATCAAATTAAGCAAACTTCTAAAAAAAGCGATAACCCAAGTATTTTGCGAAGTTAAAATAAAAATTTAATGCGCGCAAGATCGGAATAATGGGGTAAAGTAATATGAATGAAAATGTAACGTGTCATAAAATCTGATCCACACATAAAAAGAAGATAAGAATCCACACGTATTGTATTTGTACAATTTTTTTCAAGAATATATAAAGGATTTTTTAAAGAAAATATATTATTATTTATTGATTTGGCGTTTCAATTTGTAAAACTCCATTTTAATTTATGTATGAATTTTTAAATGACTGTCACTTCAAGGACCGTCAGTCCATTTGATCTTCACATTCGTTTGAAAATGCCATAACTAGGCGAAACAATTGTCACAGTATGAATTTTTATGTGTTTTTTGTTAGTAAAATACAACTTATAAAATCAACTGTAACTCAAAAAATCTGTGTTTGATTTAAAAAGGAATAGAAAAATATATTATTTTTTTACATTCTTTATCATTTTTTCAACTCCTTACCTTTCAATAACCCATTTTTTGTCAAACCCTTGTATTTATTTCGAAAAAAAAGATGTTTTCAGTAAAATATTCAATGACGTTAAATTTTACTTAGGTTTAAAGTAAATTATGTTGCGGGCTATCGTTTATCCCACTTTAACAGGTTCGACAGTCACCATCTAACTAATCTATCCATTTTAAATTTAATTTTTACTTGTGACAAACACTATTTCTTAAAATCTAATGCGACACGTGTTTCGATTCATTCGACATCAGTTTCGGGTTGTGATCCCATGGTTAGTGTCGCGGACTCTAGTGTCAGAGTTTCTCGGTTCGACCCACTCTACCACACTTTGATACCTATTTCTAATAATGAGCCGCCTAGGCTCACAAAAATAGTATGAAATTGAAGTGTTTTTGTAAATAATAAAAACCCAAATATTTTTCTTTTTCGATAAATAATTAAATGAAATTTTCGGTCTATGAAAATGATGCGGAATGCATCAAAACGAGTGTCAGTAGATTTTTAGAAAATGTGGTATTTATTACACAAAACGTGGATTTTTTTAGTTCATCAAACGTTTTGAGTTTATCAAACTAATATTTGAGTTTTTTAAACTGCAATAACAATAATTGTCTTAGATAAAAAAAAAATATAAACGTATATTTTTATTATTAATTGTAACCGCAAAACGCAGACAAAAATATGATTAAAATAAAAATATATTTTCTTTATACTTTGAACACCCTAAAAAATAAACGGCGATAGGAGGTAATATGATTTCCTAGAATGTTTCTGAAATTGTTTTCTTCTCTAGGCACCGGGACGAATTTTCCATATTTTCCTTTTGAAATGCATTTTCCCCAACTTTTATATTACTAGCTCGCGATAAATCGTAGTAATGGCTACCCAAAAATTATGATTTACGTGAACTTTAAGCTATTTCCACGTTTCTTAGAACGTGTTTTACGTCACAGAAAGTTTTCAGCTTTCATGGGTAAATCAACTGTAAGTTGATAAATAAATAACTTACTTTAGTAATTACTACATCCCACAAACTCTACCGTGCTCAATAAAAATGTCATATTTAAGTTTAGTTGTCGAAAAACATAGTTTTAACAAACTCACATACTAACATCTCAACCTTGAAGAAGAAGAATAAGGTATTTTGGGCATTTACAGGGCTTACGACCTGTCGTAGGTTGGTTTAAGTGGCCATTTTATATAAGTGTAAGATTCACCATTCTACCAGTGAATGAATACCACAATACTCTAATTTCGGAAGTAGTATTTATCCTTTCATTGATGCCTTATTTCACAAATGAGTTCTCAGCACAATCTATGGTTGAGTTGAGTAATAATTTTTTCGCGTGTATAAAGTAATTATATAACCAGCCTATGATAGGAAGTAATACCTGTAAGTACCAACACTGTATTATATTTATTATCAAATATGCTGAGTTTTCAAAAAAAAACTCATAATCAGTACTCATATTAATTTTACTATTTTTTTCTTAAATAAAATGCAATATAACGTCCAATTTGCTATGTAAAATGTCAAATTTTAATTGAAAAACCTATTTTGTCCACAGAGTCATAAAATAACGAACCCTTGTATAAAAAAAGCTGGTCATAATTGCATGACAGAGGTGAGAAGATTTGAAATAGATCGTATCATTTGGCCATTACATCATTACATGACTCATGATAGAAAAATTAATAATTTAATATTTTTAGAAAAAAGTCTTGTAAAATGTGCCCTGGGCACGGAAAACCTGATAGATTTCTGTCAATTGTAACGAAATGAATGACCAAAAATTAATGAAATAAAATAAATAAGAATATATGACATATCTGCTTTATGAAAAAATGCATAAAGAAAAGTATGTAATGAAATATAAATAGAGACAGGGGCTTAGGGTTTCGAGCTCATATACTTTTACCCGTGAAAGCTTGTAAAAATTGGAAACTTATCATAAAGGCGAGACCACTGAAGAAATGATTACTTAACATGCTATCAGTAAATTGACCATACGGTACAGCTTTTTGCTATGAAATTGATCGAGAGATATTTAAAGCTTTCTTGGCTAAAGTTCAAAGCCATTAATTTAATCCTTGACACCACCTCACCACCCCATCTTGTGGCAATGACACCCTAGTCTGGCTTTGCAATTAAATCTGTTCTATATATTTTTGAAAAATAAAGCCATATTAAGTGAGAATGCATTTCAACAGGGATCGTTAAACGTATTAAACAAATGCAATGTCAGAAAAAAGTAAGAAAGTAAAAAAAGCACTTAAGACTTTTTCAAACATTGAAGTAAAAATACACAAAATTATATTTTATGCTACTTCAAAATATTTACTACTCAAATGGTACATTGCAAACATTCTTCGCCACTTGGAAATTAATGCATCTCATCATATGTACACGACAATTTTTTGCGATTTGCGGTGATTATAGGAGCATTTGAATTACTTGATAATGTCAAGTTTTTTTCGGTCTCCATCTGGTCCTATTTTCAACTTAATTTGCCTCATGAATTTGTTTTACTGTTCTTTTTCAACTAATTTGTTTCACAAATCCGCACCATCTCAACATACCTATCTAAATTTTATCAATAATGCTTATGTCTTGCATTCGTTCCTTATTTTACCATTCCTTCATCTATGATACATTTTTGTACTACACGTTCGTCCAAGGTCTGAGGAATTGCATCTCGACTGCAATCAGTCTATATTTATTCTCCTTTTGCCAAATCCATACTTTATTTCCATGCATATGGGGTGATACCAGGAATCTATTGTGTACTGCCAGTTTAGTTTTCGCTGTTAGTCTTTTATTTGTTTAAACTGGGAGCAGAAAAAATGATACACTGAAATGTATACAAATGAATGAAGGATAAAAAAAACCCGTTTTATATTCATGCTTCATTCCATACATATTAATTTTCTTTAAAGAATGAAAGTAAATTTATTATAATTTTATGACATAAAACAACTTTGTTTCAACCATTTTTTATTGGTACATTTTTTCCAATCGGTTTCGACGAGAACCTTATCATCATCAGGGTTTATGAACTAATTTTAAAACATTGAAATACTCAAAGTTAGGTTATAGTTAATTACCCTTCTTTTATGATACCAAAAATATCCACGCGCTCCGTACACCATATGAAAATGTGATTTAAAAAACGAGAAAAAACTCCTAAATGTTGTTTTTATTGAGCATTGCGCAGCGAATAAGTACCAAAAAAAAGTGGTTACAGCAAAGTTGTTTTATTTTTATTTAAATTTATAAAATATGCCATGAAGTATCTGCGAAAAACATTCAAGAAATAAATGTAATTTAATTACAATAGTATAATTTAATAAAAAACAGTTTTAAAATGCATAAAGTGGTTACATAAACTTATCGATTATAAGTCGTAGGCCCTGTTGTTTTTAAAGCTCAGACTACCATATGTTATTTTCTTAAAGTTCTAAGATTCTTTTAAGATATGAATTTTTTGTCAAGACCCCGAGTGGTAAGGTTGGTATTCTCTGTACTGCAACACTAGCTTTACCCCTGGAGTTTCAAGACACTGACCACGTTATTAAGGGCGGATTTATTTGTTAATACTCCTTGTGGTCATATTACGTGGTAATAAAAATGCTTATTTTCACGCCATGTCTAAGCTTCTGCACATTACGTAATAATCATTATAATATAAAACTGCTTTAAAAGTAATGTATAAACATAAGCTTAAAAAATTAAAGTACAATTAAAAAAAAAAAGTTAAAAGACTTGCTGAACTCGGCCAAGCATTGCTATAGCTCTCTGTTTAAATGGAAAAGAAAGAAAAGAGAAAGCACTCATTTAAGGGTAAACGATATTTTGGCAGCTACCAAAAAGCAAGCTGTCTTCCCTAAGCAATGTTTAGTATTGCGAATGCGGCTGTTACGTCCAATTGAAAGCGCTGCCGTTGCCGTAAACAAAATTTTCAAAGCAATCGGTAAAAACCTTTGAAATATTAATTTCCAACAATTTAACATTAAAAAAAATAATACTTAGATGAAATTAAACGATACATAAGGAGTAATGTTATTCTTAATGTATTTTTACCATGTCTTCTTCAGGGATGGTTTGTTATTCTTTGTACATGTCGAAACTGGTTGCAAAAGTAGTACCAAAAATAAAGAGGCTAAAAACGAAATACGTTTATAAACGAAATAAGTTTTTTTTTTATTGATTTTTATAACGTTTAATAAAAGTCCCAAGTTGTTTTAAGATGGTATCAGGATACTCATATATTTTTAAATAATATTTTTTTAGTAAGATCGAGGGAGTTAAAGCTTATTTGATACTCAATTTCGCAGAGATATTTTGTTCTGAAAACTTTTGTGTATGATTGAATGAAAAACACGACGAGAGCGCCATAAGAAATTGATAGAATATAAGTAGAAAGCGATATGCTTGCAAGTGGTTAAGAACAGTTTAGGTTTTTTTAAACGTTTGGTTTTTAAACTGGCAACATTTTTTCTACAGTCTGTAAATTTTTAGGACAGCTGACAGTTGATTTGTAGTCCATTTTGCCATTTCATCATGAATAGACTGAATGATAATTGTGCGCGTCGTACGTTTGGTGAATAGGCTAAAACAATATTAATCTTGATCCTTTTTTTATCAATGCAAAATTTTTGTTCAGTAATGAGACACAGCTTTGGTTAAATGGCTTTGTCAGTAAGCAGAATTGCCGAATTTAGAGTGGAGAAAACCCAGAAGCTTTTGTCAAGACGCCCTTACATCCATTAAAAGTCACTGTTTGGTGTGCTTTATGGGCAGGTGGAATCATTAATCCATATTTTTAAAAAGACGATGCCGGCCAGAATGTTACGGTCAATACAGAGCGCTACAGAACCATGATTACTGACCTCTTCGTACCTCAATTGAATAGCATTGATGTGGTAGAGTTTACTTAGTGAATTTAAACTCTAGTTAAGCATATAACAGTGCTTTTAGTTTCTAAACCTAATCTAATATAACCAAGATATAAAAGATACCTTACAATGTAACATTAAAGTACTATTATTTTTTGACATCTCATCAAAGATGAAGAAGAATATGGGAGTCTGGGCATTTACGGGGCTGACGACCGTCATAGGCTGGTTTAAGTGATCACTTTACACACGTGTAACATTCACCAATTCTACCCATTATTGACAACCACACTACTCAAATTCTTGGAAGTTCCATAAATATGAACCAATTTAGAAACCTTGTTCTTGAATCACTAGAACTTCACTAGAGACATCTATTGGTGAGATGTAAAGAAGCCTTTTATTAAGCAGAAACTCTTATATTAGTATTTGAGATCCGAATCCTGGATTATAATCACACACATGAGAAACGCCAGAAAATACCATATTCTTCTTCATCTTTGATGAGATGTCAAAAAATAATATGAAAATAACTCCTGTAATTGGAGATAATCCAAATTTTGTGAACAAGTATTTGGACACACTCAGAATGTTGCAAATTAAAGTACTATATTGAAAAAAGAAAACAAAACTTGTTGATGGAACTTCCCTTAATATGAAATATAAAGTTTTGCCCGGAGTGCATGTTTTGCTCCAACGCTATTTACTTTACGTTTTAGCTGCATTTCCCCTTATGTAAGAAGTTACGTAGAAAATTGTCTACGGTCCACAGTATTGAAAGGTTTTAAGGTCTCGTCCGGAGGTCGCATGTCGGGGATAAAGGGAATAAAAAACTTAGTATTGCCAATTACATTTCCTTTGCAAGGGAAAAGCTTTCAAAAGAACTTATTTGAAAATAATTATATCAAAGCCTTAATCCTTTGAGACTTGCTGAATTCAGAGTTCAGTTATAATGTTTATATTTTTAAATTTTCATGAAAAAAGATATTTTTATCAATAACAGAACCAATTTTTTTAATTACGTTAAAGATACTCATTTTAATATTATTTTAAAATATTTGATACATCTGATAAATTTAAATTTAAAATCTTTGATAATCTTTGATACATATTTGATAAATCTTTACTAAATTATTGATGTCGACATCCGTTCCACTTTAATTTAATTTCCGATTTTTTTCTAATGGAAATATTTTTTCCTAAAATGCAGATAAAACCATTAAGAGACGGCTTTTTAGCCAGTCTATCTAATATCAGTTTCTGAAATCCGGTCATAATCTCAAACGGTTTTCGATTATTAAGCTGGGTTCGTATGTTTAAAGCATCGTTAACTTTGTGGTATGGCAATATAACACTCTCCTGTTCATTCATCATCGTTCATTTTGTGTAATACCACATAAAACAGTGTGTTATGACTACCGATTTCGGAATTATCGACAAGTATGTATGAGGAGGCGCATGAATGAGGAAAAGGCAAAGGTTTTTTGCAAAGCCAGGTTGGTGTGGTGTTTTATTCTCTCTACCCACTCCTGTGGGGAAGCGGCGTGATGACAAGTAAGTTTTGTCAAATTATTCATCAAACTCTCATCCGTACCCGATGGTGCATAGGGCACAGCATAATATAAACGCAGAGTTATTTTGATAGTTAACAAACGAAGGAAAGGTGATCACCCCTACGCTTCAGGTACCAGTCAAGGGTGAAATCGAATAAATACTAGAGTGAAAAATCACATATCGCTCACTCCTTTCAAGAACGTTATAAATCAAAAATCGTCAATTTTCCGTTGTGTATGTTTTCGGAATGCCCAGAAAATGTTCACTATCCCAGCAAAAGCGGCATATTCTTTACTTAATATTTACGCGCTACAGGGCAGAAAGTGTTGTTTTTGCATTTTGAAGAAAAGGTATTGTTTAATTATTTTTTTAAATATACGAAATATTTTGTGATGGAAAAAAAACCTTCAGGTTTTACCTAAAAAGATCTGTTGCACAGTAAAAAGTTCAATAAGAGGATTGATATTTATTTTTAATACTTTGTATTATATTTTTAAACTTTAAAAACGTTCTCCTGAAAAATGATGTTTTTTGATTTATGACGTTCTTGAAAGGGGTGAGCGATATATTTATTTGACCCCTAGTAATCGAACCCAAAACCTCCAGCATGGTAGCTAAATGTGCTGACCATTACACTACGGAGGCGGACAAAAAGTAATGTGAAATTATAAAGGTAATAAATATAATTGGATGGGTCTTAAATGAATTTGCGAAAAATTGTAATTAAAATGATTTTTCGCTTCAACGGTATAATAAAATGAAACGGGTTACTATGTGTCAGGTTTGTTCAAGCTCGCAGTTTACGTACTATCTGCAGAATTCATGCTTTTGTATGAATTTTCTGTACGCAGCACTTTTCCGATTCAGCTCACTGTCAGTAAAGACCGAATTGATGGCTGTTTTTTGGGAAGGTAACTGATGGAATTGCCAAAAAAGCGTTTTTTCCGTTAGAAAGTTTATCTTTTAGTTCCCCCAAAGTGGTACAAATTATTACGATCTCGTGTTATAAAGAGATTTCTCTTTGAAACAAAATAAATCGCCCTTTTTTTACAAGATGCCTTATTTTTACATTTTCATTTTACTATATTTATCGGGTTGTGGTTCCGTGGTTAGTGTCGCGGACTCTTAAGTCTGAGTTTCTCGGTTCGAACACATTTTCCACAATTTAATACCAATTTCTAATAATGAGCCGCTTAATCTTACAGAAATAGTATGAAATTGAAATTTTTGTGTGAATAATAAAAAAAACAGAAATATTTATCTTTTTTTTTTAAAATATATATTTATAAATAAAAATTAAATAAAACTTTACACACACTTTTCATTCTAATGTATTTTTATTTTACTAAACAAACCCTGGACTGGTACCTGAAGCGGAGGGCTGATTACCTTTCCTTTGTGTGTTGACGATCAAAATAACACTGTGTTTATATAATGCAGTGCCCTATGCACCATTGGGGTGCGGATAAGGGTTTTATTATTATTAATATTAAACACATTTTTTTTCACAATACAATATTTACTCAATGTTACCCTGGACTGGTACCTAATAAGTAGTAGCTAGTATTCATTAGGAACAATTATAGATAAATCATTTCACAGGTCATTTACATAAGTTGATTAAAAAATAAATTTATAAAATTTCGTATAATAATTTTTAAAGTGGTGATTAATATTTAATATCCTGGAAAAATTTGACACTGCAAAGTTCATCGTCGTGGAAAAAATATATCATAGGAGTATCAAAAAAGGGAAATTAGTATTTAGTAATTAATGAGTAAGTGCTGATTCTGCCTTTTTTTTCGAATATTACACATATCGCTCACTCCTTTCAAGAACGTCAAAAATCAAAAATCTTGATTTTTCAGGAGAACGTTTTTAAAATTTAAAAATATAATACAATTTTTTAAAAATAAATACCAAGCCACTTATTGAACTTTTTACTGTGTAACACATCTTTTTAGGCAAAACATGAAGGTTTTTTCTCCATTTGAAAAATATTTAGTATATTTAAAAAAATTATAAAAAAATACATTTTCTTCAAAATACAAAAACAACACATTCTGCCCTGTAGCGGGTAAATATAACGTAAAAATATGCCGCTTTTGCTGGGATATAATACATTTTCTGGGCATTCCGAAAACATACACAACTGAAAATTGACGATTTTTTATTTATGATGTTCTTGAAAGGAGTGAGCGATATGGTAAGTATATTGTAGTCCTTGTGATAATTTCTAAAAAATTAGAGTAATATAATATGATAAAATACGTTTCAAAACACTCGCTTTCACGAATATCTTAATTACTTACTTACTTATAACCCTTATCCCCACCCAATGGTGCATAGGGCACTACATCAAATTGATGCAGTGTTATCTTGATCATTACTTACATGAAGGCAAGGTGATTACTCTTGCGCTTCAGGAACCAGGGTAATAATAAATAAATATTACAGTGTAAAATCACTAATATTTATTTTCACCCCCCTGGGAACAGAACCCGGAACCTCCAGCGCGGTAGTTAAATACGCTGACTATTACACCACAGAGGTGGACACGCACTTTACCTTTTTTTACAAATGTCATTAATTGCAAAAATCGTACTTCTTCGTACCCTTCAAAATTCGTATATCTTCGGTTGGATTCGTTAAAAAATTTGGATGGTGTAACTAAATGGGGTGTGTTTAGTTTTTTTTTTAAACAAAAAATATTCTTTTTCAAGAAATAAAAATACTTTGTGTTCTGATCCACTCACATTTTTATTAACCAACTAGTTTCGACAACAACCTTTTGCCCTCTTCAGGGTTTAATTTATTACCTATTAATTTATTACCAATTAATTTACTATTAGTAATTAATTAAACCCTGAAGAGGGCGACAGGTTGTTGCTGAAACTAGCTGGTTAATAAAAATGTAATTGGATCAGAGCACAAAGCATTTTTATTTCTCGAAATAATATATCAATATGATCTACAAATTTAATGCTTTCAATATTCAAAACAAAAAATATACCATTACTGAAGTTGAAATCAGCAAACTTAATAAGTGGATGTAAAAGATATACTTTTGAATTTCAATTCGTGAGAATACGAGTAAATTTTGATGTCGTCATATGGTGCTACTATTTTTTCTTTAAAAAAAATATAAATTCCCGAATTCCTCATCATAAATTTACAGTCTTATTAAAAAATATTGAAATTTCATTGGGATTGCGCGCATCTGTTTCAAAAGAAAACATTATAAATATACGGGTATCAATATGATATTATACACAATCAATGATACAATATATCGCCAGATTTGTAAAATACTGTTATTTGATAAGCGAATTGCTTAAACGATTATTTTTCAGATCATTATGTAGTAAGTACAAATATTATCTTTTTTGTTTAAAAAGAAATATAACATTTTCTATATTATATACCACTTTTAACAAATCTATTATGACACGCGATTCGACGCTATTACCACAAAGTGGCTGCAGAATCAATTGTTGAATTTTTTAGAATAACGAAGGATTATTTTTTTCTTAAAAAAAAGTTAAGAATGTTTGAACTTCACACGTATTGTAACTTTCAACCCAAAATATATCCACGTTTGTTAAAATTTTTGATTGTCGAAATGAAGAAAGTGTTTTTTCTCTTCTAAGTTTAACTGATCGTAGACTGTTATTCGTAACCCTGCTAGTTACATATAAAATAAAACTGTGCTGGCCTAAATTTATGGCATATAAGCGTGAATCAAGGGATATACGATAGTCTTCTAGATGCTTGGGAGGCTTTGAGCTCTAATAAAGGATAATTAATTTTGATGACGTTCGAAGTACAGGATTTACGATGTCCTTTAGAAGAGAATTTTCATTCTTGCCAGAGCTATGGAGCTCCATAAACTGAACTCAATAAAATTGATATTTCAAGATGTATTACGCCATTTTGTTAATTAAACTCCAGCACAGACGCGAGTAATCTACTTGTAAATAATAGTTACGATATTATGTGTAAGCATTACTTTATAAAAACGAACTAACTAACCAGCACACCGCTTCTTCGTAGGAGTAGCCAGAGAGGATAGAACCCCATACCAATCTGTCTTCTTTCTTTGTAAACAATTTTCACCTTATCCACATTTATACATCTCCCCATTCATATCCGCCGATTATTTCGATTCCTGACCTGATCAAGCACTTGAAATACTTTATCGTGCCAACTTTTTCTCGTTTATTTATCATTCGAAAAATCATTTCAATAAAAAACAGCAAATTTACCAACATAATTCAATCAAATATGATTTAATTTATAAACACATATAAATACATATTAAGTCAAATTATTGAAAAGAATACAGGTGGCTAATTTTAATTAAAAAACTGCATAAAATGCAAATATTTAAGAATGATTATTTAAGATAAAATTGACAAGTTTATGTCAGTTTGTTATAAAAGAATATGCAACTAAGGCTTAAACCAACTCAAAATAAATTGTTGCTGATTCGTAACTTCGAATATTCATTTATATTTTTTACCATAAATATATCAGCTCTGATAAATTCATAAATATGAAATAAAATAAAAAAAAAAACAAAAAAGCCAACGATTTTCTAATTACAGTGGAGATGGGAAGATAAAATATTTGCATACATTCCCTTTCACAAGAGATCAAGAATAAAATACTTTAAAGAGCGCATTCGCTACGTAGTTCAAATTCTTGGATTTTATTTTAAAAACAGAAATGCCTCAGCGATGCAGCCGAGTAGGTAGCAGGTACCTACCCCGGTGGCTTCCAGAACCGCAGCGCCATAAAACTTTTTACTGCACCCCGCGATGTTTTCACGACCGCCCCGCAAATTGTTTTATACGATCGGTGGCGTATCCCGATCTCTCCCACACATTAATCCGAAGGCGGCTTTTAGTCAATTGGAGATTTCCGTTTGGGCTAATTAAATCAACCGAGCTAACCCGACCGGAAGTGACGTCAGTCTCGAATGCTGGATTAATCGATCTTTTAAGTAACCTTTCGGTATTTGGTGTAAGCATTTGTCTTGTGTTGGGAAACGAATGGGAATCGCGGCTCGATATAACTCCCGTACTTTCGGGAAACATAAAACGGGCTAATTAAATCAAAGGTAAAGTGCTATGCGTATAAGAACGGTTAAGGGTGGTTATGTTAAACTAGCGCGCATGCACACCCGTAACACACACATTATCTACTTATATATATATATATATATATATATATATATATATATATATATATATATATATATATATATATATATATATATTTATATATATTTATATATATATATATATATATATATATATATATATATATATATATATATATATATATATATATATATATATATATATATATATATAGATATATATACATATATATATATATATATATATATACATATATATATATATATATATATATATATATATACATATATATATATATATATATATATATATATATATATATATATATATATATATATATATATATATATATATATCTATAAATATATTTATATATATATATATATATATATATATATATATATATATATATATATATATATATATATATATATATATATATATATATATATATAAATATATATATATATATATATATATATGTATATATACATATATATATATATATATATATATATATATATATATATATCTATAAATATATTTATATATATATATATATATATATATATATATATATATATATATATATATATATATATATATATATATATATATATATATATATATATGTATATATATATATATATATATATATATATATATATATATATATATAATATATATATATATATATATATATATATATATATATATGTAAATATTCAACATTTAACGACAGGTGCCATGGCGTTGTCGGGTAGACGCTCGACAGTGAAACTGTCGTTGTGGGTTCGATTCTCAACAATTGCAAAACGAATTCAAGATGTATTCATTTTCAATTGGTCAGGGTGTCATTCTTTTCCTTCCCTTTTCTAATTATCCTACCTGCAGACAAGCCTCTGCAACAGAGGCTTTGCAGATTATTCCTTGCGCATCTCATCATACCTTAAAATGGGTGTAATTTAATTTTCGGCCACGTAAAAGTAATTTAATAAGACAATTTTAAGTTAATCAATGTATAAACTCAACAAATTTTGAGAACTACAGGTGGTTTTATTAATAGACCAGAATACAAACGTTTTGTATTTTAACCTGATGATGTGAACATTTTAAGTTCTCAAAACTAGTCAATAAATAACATTCTTATTGCAAGCTTAATAAATGACGCCTAAAAACGGCGTTTCAACTTTTACGCCCATTTGTCAAGCGACCCACTGGCGGATTAAACCGCAAAATCAAAATCTATTAAACAGCGATATTGCCGAATGAACGGTCAATTTATCATTGTTTTATACCGGGGCCGGGAAATCGTCCGTTAATTGCGGAAGCGCTGGCCGACAAATAAAACCCTTTTGTATGGAGTGTTTGCATTTTATCTGCTGATGGATTAAGTGAAGAGTGATTTTATGCATTGACGCTCCCCGAAAGCGCTTTCCATTTGAGAGAAAAAAGAAAAAAAAAGAAAAACACATATAGGGCATTAGGCGCTGCCGGCTCCGGGTGTCGTGTTCACTGAACCTTAACAGTTAAACAGAATCAGCAAATTGGTGATTTCAAAAGAAATGGGAATTTCTTGGTACTTTGAATAAAACGGGCTTTAAAAAAATGTTCGTGATCGATAAGAAGGGAAACGTTTTTAAGATTGTTTTTATACCGTTTCTGAAAAGACTTTTGCTGTTGATATTTTACATATATGTATGAATGACCCTTATTGTCAACTGTAACTTAACTGTAACTTTAAAAAAACTATGTCTTTCATTGTTTTATGCGACGTAGTCTGATAATATGGCAAAAGACTTCACAAATTTATTGTTTATGTAAAAGTTTTGAAATATTTTTTAAAATAGATGTATTTATTTTATTTATACGACCCAGTCAAACAATACTGCAAAACACTGAGCAAGTTAATAATAAATTAATTAAAGTTGTGAATACAAGAAAAACTGTTAAAAAATCTTTAAAAATCCATGTCTTTTTTTTATTTATACGACCCAGTCTAACAATACTCCATGACACTCAACAAGTTAATAATAAATTAATTCAAGTTGTGAATACAAGAAAAACTGTTAAATTATCTTTAAAAATCGATGTCTTTATTTTATTTATGCGAACCAAGCTGATAATATTGCAAAACACTGAGCAAGTTAATAATATGTTTTGAATATTGAAAGCATTAACTTTGTGGATCATATTGATAAAGTATTATGAGAAATAAAAAGTGGATAAAAAAACAAAGTCTTTTTATTTCTAAAAATAATAAAAGTTCAAAATAAATTAATTCAAGATGTGAATACAAAACAAAAACTGTTAAATATCTTTAAAAACCGATGTCTTTATTTCATTTATGCGAGCCAAGCTGATAATATTGAAAAACACTAAGCAAGTATACCACAAGAGCCCATTGTTGCTTTTATGCAGTAACTTGGTATCAAAGGTACATTTGCCGTCATTTGCACGGGTACATTTTTATTAATCGATATGACTGCATGCTGTGCGGCAATTTCAGCGTTTGCACTCTAATGGCTTGAACTATGTGAACTATGTAGGGTGTAATGGGATGTTACAATACTCACATGCAATGTATTGTTATAAGACACACACGATATATATGCAGTAGGTGCAGACCGTCGCAATAGAGAGAACTATTTTACAATAGGAGAATAGAAATACGAGTTTTGGTGTATGAATTTTGATTGAAATTGCACCCGATTATACAAACATACCACTATACAAACATAACCATTTATAAATCGATAATTTATTACAATACGATTGATCTAATCGTGATCCTATTATCAAAAGCATTTGCTTATTATTTATTTATGCTTAGAAATTTATTATTCGATACCACTTATAAATAGATTCTTTATTACAATGCATTTGATCATATCATGATCCGATTATCAAAAGCATTATCTTATTATTTAATTATGCTGTAGAAATTTATTATTCGATACCACTTATAAATAGATTCTTTATTACAATGCATTTGATCATATCATGATCCGATTATCAAAAGCATTATCTTATTATTTAATTATGCTGTAGAAATTTATTATTCGATACCACTTATAAATAGATTCTTTATTACAATGCATTTGATCATATCATGATCCGATTATCAAAAGCATTATCTTATTATTTAATTATGTTGTAGAAATTTATTATTCGATACCACTTATAAATATATTCTTTATTACAATGCATTTGATCATATGATGATCCGATTATCAAAAGCATTATCTTATTATTTAATTATGCTGTAGAAATTTATTATTCGATACCACTTATAAATATATTCTTTATTACAATGCATTTGATCATATCATGATCCGATTATCAAAAGCATTATCTTATTATTTAATTATGCTGTAGAAATTTATTATTCGATACCACTTATAAATAGATTCTTTATTACAATGCATTTGATCATATCATGATCCGATTATCAAAAGCATTATCTTATTATTTAATTATGCTGTAGAAAATTATTATTCGATACCACTTATAAATAGATTCTTTATATCAATACATTTGATCTTATCATGATCCTATTATCAAAAGCATTTTCTAATAATTTAATTATGCTGTAGAAATTTATAATTCGATACCACTTATTAATATATTCTTTATTACAATACATTTGATCTAATCGTGATCCTATGTATTATCAAAAGTATTTGCATATTATTTAATTCTGATGTAAAAAAATATTATTCGATACCACTTATAAATATAATCATTATTACAATACATTCGATCTAATCGTAATCCTATTATTCTTTTTTAAATGTATAGATAAATATTAATGTTTTTATTATTTACACAAGTATTTCAATTTCATACTATTTCTGTGAGCCTAAGCAACTCATTATTAGAAATAGGTATCAAATTGTGGTAGAGTGGGTTCGAACCGAGAAACTCTGACTTAAGAGTCCGCGGCACTAACCACGGGACCACAACCCGACACATCAAAAGCATTTGTTTATTATTTAATTCTGTTGTAGAAATTTATTATTCGATACCACCTATAAATAGATATTCTATTACAATAGATTTGATCTAATCGTGACCCTTTTATTAAAAGCATTAGATTATACATTGATTATGTTAAGGAAAATAATAATTATTTTAAATTGATACCTTATTACAATACATTTGATCTAAATGTGATCTTTATCATATAAATAAACAAATAATTATAACACTACATAGTGCCCATGGTAGAAGTTAGGCAGACGCTTGACTGAGAAACTTGCGTCGTGTGTTCGATTCCCACTAATTGCTAAATAAATTTCTAAAAGCTTTTTTTCATTGAACTGAGTGTTTGTAATGTATTTTCAAAATAATATATTTACTTTCACCATCCTTACTATTCTACTAGTAGACAGCCCTCTAAAAGTAGAGGCTTTACAAGTCGATCGTTTAAAAAAAATAAACTGTAAATTGATAAAAACAAGCGAGGCAAAGGAAAGAGGATAAGGTAAGAAGTTGAGGGGGCGAGAACCAAGGATGAATGGTATGATTGATATTTCTGGTTCTAAGAAGAGATAATAATGTTTCAGGCATATCTTGAAAGTCAGTGTTTTTGCCTAGAATTTTCACTCGTGAATTACATGAAATTATAGTAAAAAACTAATTAACTAACTAACCATCACGCCGCTTCCCTTCAGGGGTAGGCAGAGAGAATAGAACGCCACACCACTCTGTTTTTGCAAACATTCTTCGCCTCTTCCATGTTCATGCATCTCCTCATACATACCCGCCGATTTTTACGACTCCTAACCTGACCACTTTCAAGTATTTGGCATACCTGATGGTGCCATGTTTTTCTTTTTTTTTGTTGTTTAAATTATAGTAATTTTAAACATAAAGGGTAAATCCACTCACGAGTAGGCAAAGGCTATGAAACTTTAAGATTTGAAAGCTTAGTAGGGTCATGATAAGCATGATTTCAGAGTCACATGGACATTAGGTAAAAAAAAACCTTAAAGTCATCACAGATTCACTAACGCATTTTTCATATTTCTCCTGAGAATAACGAAGTGATAGATTATCATATTATTATATGTAAGTAACTATACTACATTAAAGACAAATAGAGATTGTAAATACGACCAAGTACGTTGAAATACAGTAACGTAGCGAAGCAATACAGCGACAAAGAGGTTGGGTACACAGAGGGTATAGAGTTACAATAAGGGAGGCTACATAGTATTCGATAGCATTTATCCCTGCGCCAATATCGTGCACGATAGAAATATTAAAAGTTTTCGTGGAAATGGCCTCTTTGGTGCAATATCGGGTGTATCAATACAATATCCTCCCATACACTTCTCAAGTAATATTTCTATTTCATTGAAACAATTCGTTTCGTTTTAAATCTCTGAAACAACTAACTAGGTATCGATATCCACGTCAGTGCGTCACATTTACGGTTACGCGATTGGGATGGTATTCGTTGCATTTTCTCGTTTGTATTTATTACTAGCTTGAGCTAGAAATACTCTAAACGCAACTGTATTCAACTAAATAACTAAACATCATACCACTTCCCTCAGAGGTAGGCAGAGAGAATAGAACGCCATATTTTTTTAAATTTGCAAACAATCTTTGCCTAGAATAAACAATTGCGATTATTCATGAGAGAACGGATATAAAATTGAATGAGATAATAACTAAGATTTTTCAAATTTTAAAACGGAAAAAAAATTGATGCACTAACTTTGTGATTTTCCATTTTATAATTAAAATGTAACTTTGTTTTAAAATCACTATAAATATTTTATTATAACATAATTATAATGTCTACCAGTTTCGAAGCTAACCGCTTCTTTTTCAAGACTGATTAATGCTAAAACACTATATACTAAACAAAATTCAAAATATTTTGACGGTTATGCGAAGGAGCTTGGGTAGATCTCAAGTGGCTTTTTTTTGTCGATTGGCAGTCACAGTAAAAAGTTATCAGGGATGAAGAGTGCTTGAAAACATATTTAATAACGGACTTTTAGAAAAATCATTTACTTGTGTATTTATTAGTTGTAAATTATTATTAATTGCCTTCTTAATTTCTAATATTTCTAAGTAATCTAATTTAAGTCCTCTATTGCATATGTGTATATTTATTATATATTAAGACCTTTATTTATATATATATATATATATATATATATATATATATATATATATATATATATATATATATATATATATATATATATATATATATATATATATATATATATATATATATATATATTTGAGAACGCTTATCGACATATACTGAATAAAGTAGAGAATGAGACATTAACTGTACCTGAAGTTTGGAAATTTTGCGAATTTTTTATACGACTCCCCGTGGAACGTATCCATCGCATAAAAAGAGACCCAAGTGTATATGAATTGACCTACGAGTATGTAATTGCGTTTCAAATTTAATTTATTTTGATTTTAATTTAAGTACCATACACTTACTAATTAAAGCATATTTCTATGATAAAAGTTCTCAAGTATGTAACATATTATATGGATAACAATTTTCAGTACAGTGAAGTTCACCCTTAGATACGCTTTCGTTGGGTTACGTTTATTTTAGTTTTTGTTAGCAGTTGCATATTACGTGGTAAAATAAATTGCAATGTATATTCTGCATTTATCGTTATAAGTTATAATTTACGGCAGTGTAATTCTAAACCTTCAACACTTTGTTTTGCGGGAGAAGAAAAGTTTTAATTAATGGCGTTAGCTTTGCCTTACAGAAAGTCCATACTAGGAGACTCCTGCTATTTTAGAAATTGCATGTGTATGAGTATACACGTATACATATACCCACGCAGATATTTTAGTACTAAAAACAGTGGTCTTTAAACTACGGCTCGCGGAGAGTTTATCAGGTCCGAGTGAATTCTAGCTAAAGTAAAAATAACTTTTTCATATGACAATCGAATACTTATATTGCTCACTCCTTTCAAGAACGTCATAAATCAAAAAACTTGATTGTTCAGGAGAACGTTTTTAAAGATTAAAAATATAATACAATATATTAAAAATAAATATCAAGCCACTTATTGAACTTTTTACAGTGCAACAGATCTTTTTAGGTAAAACCTGAAGGTTTTTTCTCTATTTGAAAAATATTTAGTATATTTAAAAAAATATTAAACAATACCTTTTCTTCAAAATGGAAAAACAACACTTACTGCCCTGTAGCCGGTAAATATTAAGTTAAAAATATGCCAAACTCCGCCCCTTGACTAACCCCTTCCCCTTACTTTCCCCTCTCCTTATTTATAGAACAATTTTATATTCTATATTTTAGTTACTATACAGACCTGAATGATGGAAGTTTAACTTCTGAAACATGTTGTCTATAATAAAACTCAAGTGGTAAAAAACAAGTGTTTTCTTTAATCATTGTAATATGTCTTACCACAAAGTTAATGCCGAAACAATAAATAAAATAAGAGTATTTCAGTTTAAAGGTATATTCGTCTGGCTTCCTGAATGATCCAGCCCGGTACCAAATGTGAGCAGATATTTTTACACAATTTTATATGTATACGTAATCAAGAAAAGCATTTTACGACATAATAGATATGAATATATTTGGAAGCTGCGCACTTCTATAATTCACGGGTTATTAATTCTTGGATAGATAAAATGTTAAATGACATAAATATATTATGAAAAATACATCATAAATTAAGATTAAGGATGATTTATAGGGGTGGGTGAAATATTATATGGGGTTTTAAAAGGTTCCAGCTTACTTGGTTTGTGTATAATATATCGTGAGCGCACTGCGAACGCTGACCTAACAAAAAATAAATAATTCGAGTTGTCATTAGTGAATCCCAATCGCGGAACAAATTTCGGACTTTATTTTCAAAAATCTTAAACTCTTATTTTTTTACGCTCATCTATACTCATTGGTACATAGGGTACTGCATCAAACTGATCGAATATTAAATTAATTAATAATTACTCGAAGGCAAGGTGATCAGTACTACGCTTCAGGGACCAGCGCTTAGTATTATTAAATAAATATAAAACTAATATGTACATGGAAAAATATAAAAACAATAAGCAGGTAGGGGAGAACCACCATGAAGAGAACGGCCTATGAAGAGAACAGTTGCATTTGCAAGGATAGTAATAAACCTAGCGACACCCTGCACCCCATCACGTGATCACAGTGGTGTAATGACATCACGAGTGAAGTTGGCGGGAATTTCATTAATTATGCTTCGGACAGTGGAAGAAAGAGATTTTCGGACGTGGTAAAAAAATAAACTGTGATAACTGCTTCATCTGCTGACTTTTTAATAGTAAACGTGGATTAAAAAGGGTTTATCCGTAGTTTAACTTGATTATATAGTTTTTATGTGGTAAGGTTATAATGAATAATATTAAAGCCATATCGATAATTTTAATGTTTTTCTAAAATAAGTCCTAATTCCATGAAGAGAACACGCCGCTTAGTGTTCTCTTCTTGGGTTTTGGCATAAGAAGCATATTTAAAAGAAAAAAAAATGATAAAAACATAAGGTCAGAAGCATATTTTAAATAAACAAATAAGAGAATATAAAAAAAATTTAAAATATAACAAATGAGAAAATATAAAAAACAAAAGGTAAAAACAAAATAAGAAAATATGACTAAACACCACAAATATATCTTTCCATGAAGTATTTTTGCAGATAATTTATTTTGGATCCCCGAATGGGTTCTATTTTATATAGGTCAGGCAGCTGGTTAATTTGGGTAAAGGCAATATATTTTAAGGACCTTACTACAATGTTTTGAATATTGAAAGCATTAACTTTGTGGATTATATTGACATATTATTTTGAGAAAATAAAAAGAGTTTGTTTTTTGATCCACTCACATTTTTATTAATCAACTAGTTTCGGCAACAACCTGTTGCCCTCTTGAGGGTTTAATTTACAATTAAACAACTAAACATATATATACATATTTATATTTTTTTTCTTCTTTTTTTAAATATATGTTTAATCATAAATTAAAACCCTAAAGAGGGCAACAGGTTGTTGCCGAAACTAGTTGGTTAATAACAATGTGAGTGGATCAAAAAACAAAGTCTTTTTATTTTCTCAAAATAATATACCTTGCTCCAAATTTAGTAGTGTTTATCGGCTCCACATGTATTTTTTAAGTCCTCGTGTATTATGATTATGAATTTCTTTGTTAAATCAGTATGGTATTATTGCTGTAAGTCGTTTTAAACATTATTTGAAGCATTGTATTTGTAATCTCACAAGTTGCATAGTAGCAAGTTTACAAGTTAGTTATTTTATTTCTCGCAAAAGATGTTGAATCACCCTGGTAAGAGTTGAAGGTAATGTTTAAAGGCTTTGGCATGTTGTCAATTTGACAGGGGCTTGTTGCCAACATCCAAGATAACTTTTTACTGTCTGCTTTATCACCTCTTTAGAATCGATTGCGAGGCAGCCAAATTGAAGGCAAAAAGTAAACTGAAAACTTTTATCAATATATCAAGTGTGTTTGCTTGTATGCAATACGCCCAGTGAGTTTGATAGTTTGAGATAATAAAACAAAGCAACAGGAAAAATATTTTTTGAAACAGTTTATCATACTTGGCCTGTTCAATTAATACGCACACTAACGTTATAAAACGATATAACGTTTCTGGCGTTTCTCATGTGTGGTATAATCCAGGATTCGGACCTTACATACTACTATAAGAGTTTCTGCTCAATAAAAAGCTTCTTTTCATCTCACCAATAGATGTCTCCAGTGAAGTTCTAGTGATTCAAGAATAATGTTTCAAAATTGGTTCATATACATAGAACGTCCAAGAATTTGAGTGGTATGGTTGTCAATAATGGGTAGAATTGGTGAACGTTACACGTGTGCAAAGTGATCACTTAAACCAGCCTATGACGGTCATCAGCCCCGTAAATGCACAGACTTCCATATTCTCCTTCATCTTTGATTAGATGTTAAAAAAATTACTCCTATAATTGGAAATAATCCAGATTTATGAACAAATATTCGGACACACTCAAAATGTTGTAAAAACAAAATGCATTTTATTTAGAAGTTACATGTCTGTGTCCCTTTCAAAGCATCACCTCTGTAACGTACATACTCATCCTTATGGCGTTTCCACTTTTGGAAACAGTCCTGGAACGCTTATTTTGTGATGTCCTTCGGCTCCTTTATCACATTTCCCTTAATCTTGGAAATCGTCTCAAATTTTCTTCTTTTTAAAGGTTTTTTTGAGTTTGAGAAACAATAAGATGTCAGTCAAGGCCATCAGGTGAGTAGGGTGGGTGAAAGAGAACAGTGATTGAGTGTTTGGCCAAAAACATACGAGTTCTGGAACCTGAATGGGCTGAAGCTGATGAAACAACAATGCTCATGACAACGCAACGGAGATAATTCATCTCCAAAGTGCAGTATAGCTGATACGGCGAGTTGATGAGACGAGCTAAAGATATAGACATATAGAAGCTGACCACGAAATAAAGAAACCAATTACTACACATATTGTAACCCACGAATAATATCTTAAACCAATTATCAAAAAATAAAATAATGATAGCATTCAGCGTTTTTTCTTTAGCACTCCACACATGTAAAATCGTAAGGATAACGAATAAATATTCATTAATTATCAAACGCCACCTGTGTCCGGAATGATGAATTACTTTTAAAAAAGATTCGGGTCTCGGATGAGGTACTCACTTGTTATACAGCACGATGTCCGGTAGTTTATAATAATAATCGCATTTAAGCGTTTTTGCTTTAACACTGTACACATGGAGAATCGTAAGGATATCGAATAAATATTCATTGATAATTAAACGCCACCTGCGTCCGAAATGATGAATTACTTTTCATGATGGTTCGGGTCTCGGATGTAGTCACTCACTTGTTATATAGCACGATGTCCGGTAGTTTATAATAATAATCGCATTTAAGCGTTTTTGCTTTAACACTCCCACACATGGAGATTCGTAAGGATAACTAATAAATATTCATTGATAATCAAACGCCACCTGTGCCCGGAATGACGAATTACTTTTCATAAAGGTTCGGGTCTCGGATGTGGGTACTCACTTGTTATACAGCACGATGTCCGGCAGCCAGATGTGCTCGGACGGCACGTACAGCTCCGTCACGCCCCCGTACTCGGAGGGGTCCCACTGGAACTTGTGATCCTGCCATTCCTGAAAGAGGGAGCGGACGGGGCGCGTCATAAATTGGAAAAAGGTATGCATCGGTACGAGATACGTAATAAAAAATTGGTCAGGGCCATGTATAAATAAAAAGGTGTACACTTTAATACTTCGACGCCGCGGCGGGAGGGCATCCTGGGTTTATGCGATAGGCAAAAGAATCTATTTTATGCACGTGGACTTTCTATAAAACACGTTTAACCAAACATACCATATTGTAACTAGAAAATAAGAATTTTGTCATTGAAGCGTAAAATCTATTTTAAATATAAGTTATACTTTTACTGGTATTTCACTGGTATTAGTTTTACTTATACTTCACTTGCGGTAAAATATATGCATTTCAAATATAAGTTTTACTCATACTGGTATTTACTAAGTAAAACATAAAAAACAAAAAAAGTTTTTTTACCACCACAACAATCTGTATTTGCACGAACTTTTTACCTCTTCAATATATTTTTTTTTAATTATACAATTTAACAACTATGTTATTTATTTTGTAAATTAAAATCATTGGTAACTTTGTGGTATGGTAATAAAACACTCTCCTTAGCATCCATAGTTTACTTTGTGTAATACCACTTTTTTTAAACACTTATTTGTGACTTCCGGTTTCGGAAAATCATTCCATCATCATGTCATTAAAATTAATATAAAATAATTACGATTTAACATTTGTATAGAAAAAAATAACTGTGTTATTAACGTAACTTTTAATTAAATTAACTCAACCACGTTGCTTCTCCGAAGGGGTTGGCATAAATAATAGAACGTCACACCAATCTGTATTTAGCAAAAACCTTCACCTCAAGCATCTACTCATACATATCCGCCAAGTATTCTGAATCCTGACCAGACCACTCTCAAGTATTAGAAATACTTGATCATGCCAAGTTTTGCTCAGCTTTTTTCTGCTTATATTACCAACCACATACGTCTCATAAATTTGTTCAACTGTTTTTTCGTCACTCATTCGATTGACATGGCCAAACCATCTCAACATGTCATTCTTATGTATTTTATCGATAATGCTTATCACAGCTTTACGTTATTTTTTTTTTAAGACTATTCGAAAATTTATCACGCATCATTTTGCCGCGAATTCATCTGAGAGATTATATTTCGTTTATATTCAGTTTTTTTTGCTAACTTCATGCTTCACGGGAGTGAAAAAATATATATAAAATTAATACATAATTTATTTGCTATTTTAACCGCTACTTATTTTTAATACTATTGTTAAATACCTTATCTTTTTCAGGTGTGTATGTAACAGAACCACTTAACTTAACTTAAATTAACTTTTTACTCCCTTCCTCACACACACAAACTCTTTTTTATATTATTTTTATCTCTCGAGTTTTTTATTGTTATTATAATATAAAATTTACACACATTTAATGTGGAATTGTGTAATTGGCTTTTTTTTATTAATGTAAATATTTTTTATTATACACTTTACTAAACATAAAGCTATTCAATTCCCGAATAAAAAAATAAAAAAAAAACAACCGGCCTCTCAAATCGCATTTATTACGTATCAGACAATTTGTGAGATAAAAATAGTAAAACTGTTGAAATCTCTTTCACTCATCATAACACCCTACGTCATAAAACGGGACATTTGACCCCAAAAAGGTTTTAAATAAATTGTTAACGGATGGGACTTTTGTCGACGGCGAGAGCCCCCAAAATGAAAAGGTATTTTTCAGATTTGCTTAGCCGGTAAATTGTTGAAAAGCAAAATACACTTTCGATTTTGCGAAGGATTCACAAATAGATTTCGGCTTATTGATAGAGATATGAAGCATCTTGCCACCCTATCAAAAGTAGGTATGCCCTAAGGCAGTGATTTTGAACCTTTTTGAAGGCGATGAGCACTTTGATCATAAGGAAATTTCGCGGTTCACCAAAGCTAATGATCCAAAAAACATACAAAGATAACTTTTGTTCAAAAGAAACTGATTAATTTACTACAGACAAGTTGAGAATTACATTAAATAAAAAAAATCCATAAAAACAAATATACTCCAATGAAACTTTTTGCGGCGAAAATAATTTTAAGTGATACTGACTTTACAAATTTCAGCTATATAAGGTTTAGTATTTGATATAGCTACTCTCATTTCTTCATCCAAATTGCCAAGCAAAAGTTCACAAATCCTTTCAATGAACCTACCTTTTTGAAATATTTTTTTAAATAATTAAATGAATGAAAGTTTAAATATTTTTTTTTGTTGGCAAAATATCTGTGAACAGAGTGTACCATTGATGGAGCACCGTCTGCACAAATTCCTAAACATAGCTCTCATGATATTTTCAATTGTCCTAAGTATGATGGTATAGAATCAATGATATCTTGACCACTGCTGTGAAGCGAGAGCACACAACATCACTTCGCAAGGGTGCAGCCATCTAGACATTATATTTGCAACTCAAATCGCACAGTAAATGAGCCGACATTAAACTTTGGTTTTCATAGTTTCGCGGAGCACCGGTTAAGAACCACTGCCCTAAGGGGAGATATGAGAAATGTAAAAAGCTCCGAAGCAACATTTTATAATAGAAAGGAGAAGAAAATATTATGAAGGGATGTTCTATTTGCAATAAAACTTACACATGTCCCGATGTTACTCGCTTCCGAGAATAAATGGGAATTTATTGGATTCCGTACACAAGTCGCATCCAACCACACTTTATTGTGGAAAACTGTAAATTGTAAACGTGACTTATTTATATTGAAAATTTTAAAACGTAAGACGTTGGTGAAAAACCGGTGAAAAATTATTTTCATAAAACTAACTAATTTACTAGCTAACCATCACGCCGTTTTCACGCAGGGGTAGACAGAAATAATAGAACGCCACACAAATATGTCTTTGCACACAACCATCGCTTCTTCCACATTCATACATCTTCTCACACATATACACCGATTACATCGACTTTCAGCCTAACTACTTTCAAGTTTTTGGCATACCTGATCATGCCAAGGTTTTCTCGGTCTTTCTCTGCTCCCTTTTCCAACTACATTCACAGCATAAATTTGTTGTACCGTTCTTTCCTCACTCATTCGTTCCACATGTCCAAACCATCTCAATACATCTTCCTCAATTTATCGATAATACTCATTATATTGGAACATAATTAAGTAAAATAAATTAATGTTGATTTATTGTAACTGCAGACAGTTGGTAGAATTCCAATTTGAATTGCTGGGTAATATATCCAAAATTAAACAAGGTTTATTGGATTGAATTTTAAATTAATTTATGTATATATTAATACGTGACGCGTTTCGTCCATATTAAGACATTATCAAAACAAAAAGAGTGTTTGATAATGTCTTAATAAGACGAAATGCGTCACGTATTAACATATACACAAATAAATGTAGAATTCAATCCAATAAACCATGTCTTATTTTGGATATATTACCCAACAATTAATGTTGAGTTTAAGTCCTCCTCCAAGCACAAGAGCCTAGTCTTTTTTTAGGATAGACAAAGAGTAACGAGTATATGATATTTTATTAGTAGTAAATGACTTTAATTGTAACATTTTTATAACTATACCAAACAAAGAAAAAATCTGGTGTATTAGTGGCTAAATATAGAAAAAAGATCCCTTTTACACTCAAGGGCAGATATTTTTAACCGAATAAAGTATGCGCCAAACGAAATGAGACCAGACTCATTTTAGTCTATGTCAGGGGTTCCCAATCTTTTTCAGCACGCGGCGCACTTACAAGCTTAGTATTTTGTCACGGCGCCCTACATTAGTAAGCTATTTGGAATAGTTATAGTGACTACATATATATAGGGTCTTTCAATACAGACCTTTTCAAACTTTCACATTTAATAGCGGCCATATTGTTGATTATACATCTCTGACGAACACTTTGTTTTATTAAATTTTAAAGGTAGAAAGCACTCGATGAATGAAAGACCCTGTTTATACTAAAGTCGAAAGAAATAGGTACCTACAATAAAAGAAGTTGGGTAGATAGGCAAAAAATTAAAACATCTACTATATGAAATTGAGTTTTATTATATTGATAACTATTTATTATATTTAATTATAAAAAACATTAAACCATGAGTGTAAGTCCCTCTCCAAGCACAAGAGCTCAGTCTCTTTTTTGGAGAGGCACAGCGAATCTAAAACTAAAAGTTTGCCATATGTATAAATGTTTAGAAATTTTATTATGTTGTACTTAAAAATGTAACTATATTAAATAAAAAAAAAAACAATTCACAACAGAGAACAAGAAAAAAAAATTGTGGTTTCGGATAATGATAGAGGATCAACTCACGGCGCTCCTCTTTACTTTCTACGGCGCACCAGGGCGCCGCGTGCACACTTTGGGAACACCTGGTACATGTAATATTTTTCCCAGCATTGTAATGAAACTCGGTGCCTTCCGCCGTTTGGAATGTCACCTGTCACGGGCGTTCCGAACTAATGTTAGCGCCGCAGACAGACCGACGTAATTTAACGTCAGTATTGCCGCGACTCGTATGCCCCAAACCATTGGCACCGTCATACTGCTAGCCTAGGAATAACCCAAGGTCGCTAGGTGAGAAGTGTCACATGAAGCCGGGTTTATAATTACTCGACTCTAACTCATTGCCTAAATGTGTCATAATAACTAACTAACAATCTAGCTAATACACGATTTCTCCTACGGAGTAGGCAGAAAGAATAAAACGCTACAACACTCTGTTTATGAAATCTTTTTTCGCCCCTTCCACATTCATGCATTTCCTCATACATACCGCCGATTATTTTGACATAAATAAACATACATACATGCATCAAAATTTCCAACCAAAAATTTCAACATGAAATTATTCATTGTAACTGCAGACAGTTGGTGGAATTCCATTTTGAATTGTTGGGTAATATATCCAAAATTAAACACGGTTATTGGATTGAATTCTACTTTTATTTACATTTATATGATATGTGACGCGTTTAGTCTTATTTAGACATATTGATTGTTTGATAATGTCTTAATAAGACGAAACGCGTCACATATTATCATATATAAATGAATAAAAGTAGAATTCAATCCAATAACCGTGTTTCATTTTGAATATATTACCCAACAATACATGATATCATTTATTGAATTGGCGTTAACTTTGAAGTAAAACAAACGTCATGATTTAAATAAATAAAAAAAAAGCTTATTGATTAGGACATCTGTATTTCTTGAAACTAGTCGTGTTTACTTTAGCAAACACAAAAAGTTGTTTTATACAAGTGTTTTATTTTTATATTTAAATCGGTGAAAGAAAACTCTCTTAGGAATTATAAATTATGCTTAATATTATTTTAACAAATGCAAAAAAGTGGTTTTATACAAGTGTTTTACTTTTTTATTGATGAATGAAACGATAACTATGGATTATGAAATCATATTTTAATATTATTAACTAAGAATCACAAAACCCGTATTGAATCCTTTTATTAATGATCGTATATGGTGATTGAAGTACTGAAGGTAAAAAGGAAAAACATGTTGAAACTACTTCGTACAATATGCAAAGGCATCCACTTGCTATAGTTTAAAACTGTTTGAAATAAAATTTCAATGAGCCATTTTCATAAGCCATTTAATAAACCAAGTATTCTATAACCGGATGAAAATCAGAGGCATTTAGAGGAGCGGAAGGCTTTCAAACAACACAGACCCTTGAATGAGGTTATGCGATGGCTGCTTTTGGCTTGAAAATTATCCGAGCCATTTAAGAGATAATCGGCTGTGAAAGCTTACATACGACCAAACGAGTGGGAACTATGAATACAGGAATTTAAGACGATAAAGTTAAAAAATGAAAAGATAAAATGAAGTGAATTAATTATTTTCAAAATTTCGTAAATTTCGTACTCAATTAGTAATATATTTTCATTTAAAAAATCAATAAAGGTTAAATAGATTTATATTATCCACTGACACTTCGTGATGGAATTGCATTTTTAATTTATTATTTGATTAAAACCAATATTTTTAGCTTTTCCACTTTTTTATTTGACCAGCGACCGGGTTTCGTCGTTACCGACATCATCAGACTGGTGAGAGGCTTTACAAATTTGTATGTTATATATAAAAGAAGGCAGGAGTTGATAACCATGATTTGATATAATTTTATGAGAAATTAATTTAATTTTAGTGAATTTAAGTATTGTATGATATTTTAAATATTTTTTTTATAAAGGTTTTTTGTATTGAAAGCACGATTTTATATAAAGTTTAAAAAAAGTTAAAGTTTACAAAAATACAAATCTATTTTAACTTTATATAAAATCGTGCTTTCAATACAAAAAACCTTTATAAAAAAAATATTTAAAATATCATACAATACTTAAATTCACTAAAATTAAATTAATTTCTCATAAAATTATATCAAATCATGGTTATCAACTCCTGCCTTCTTTTATATATAACATACAAATTTGTAAAGCCTCTCACCAGTCTGATGATGTCGGTAACGACGAAACCCGGTCGCTGGTCAAATAAAAAAGTGGAAAAGCTAAAAATATTGGTTTTAATCAAATAATAAATCAATAAAGGTTAAATAGTAATATTTTTATACTTACATGTTCCAGCCAAACGTTGGTTGTCAAGATTTGATCCTTAAGATTCTGAAAAGAACAAAAAAAACAAGTTAGCTTTTTGTGGTTACATTTTTGAAAAGTAAGAGAGATAAATTTATTTTATTTGATTTATATTAATGTGTTTGTATATATTTCCATAAAATTAATAATTTTTTTACTGTTTCAAATTCGCACAATTAGAGAGTTTACACCTAAAATTTGCAAAAGGTTTATAACAATTTTAAATTTGGTGACAGATGTTGAATTAAACCTTGAAAATATTTTAGTCGTCCTTTAAAAATTCTTCAATTATGTACTTTAAACATAAATAATCTATAACGAAACTTTAAATAAAATTATGTTACGTAAACAATGTACATTCAATTATTTTTTATTTGTGAATTTTTAAAGCATCTTATACAAATACGAATGAAAACGCTGATAAATTAGTAGGAGAGGTTTCTTGGTGTCTCGTCCTTAATGTTAGATAATTTGAAAACTCAGACGGAAACGAGCATTACTACTTGTTTGCAAGATAAAGACAGAAACACAGTTTAACACAAGCACAGCTTTTCGTTGATTGGAGTCCTTATCAGGGAAGTTAACAAATTGAACCTGGAAAACAATACGTCGTAAATTTTCCTTGTACAGAATGTTAGCTGCGAAGCCTCCACCCCTTGGACTTTATCTGCGCGCTATAAACACGAGATTCCAGGATTTTCAGGTATCACTTTGCCCGAACGACAGCCTTTAGTTGCTGCCTTAGCAAGTCAAACGTCTGATTTCGGAGGCAGTGTTTGCTCTAACGCTTTCTCAACAGGATCTCGGCGGAAAGCAAACACAGAGTAGGTCCTTTGCCTTTCCCGCGCCAATATACACACCTATTCTGTAATATTCTGGCAAAATATGGGGGAGAAATAAATACAAATACGGAATAAAGTGGAGTTGAATAAACTAAGCTTTAAATAAACAGGTTTAAAAAAATACAAACAAATAAAGAAATTGGTAGATAACGTCATTTATTTTATTATGTGTAAAACAAATTGACGATGTGCGACATAGAAATAAAATTACAGCATTTTAATGTTTTTTATTGGATGTTTATTCCAGATTTGTTTAGATTAAATAAGATTATTAAATCTAAACAACGTGTAGTTCAGTGTATTTTTAATAAAACGAATATTTTAATTTTAATAATTTTGTCGATGAGCATGTTACTTTAATGCGTATAAGAAAACAAATATATTTTTTTTACAACAAACAACATATTGGAAATGTTTAAAACTTTTTGCATTTCTATTGCATTAAATTGCGTACGATTTTTAATAACTCAACTCAGATGTTTAACTCTTATGTTTCTCGTTGTTTCAATTATGTATGAAATTATTAAATTATTATGCATGAAAATTAAATCGATTAAAATTGAGACTTTTGTAAACAAATCTCCTTAATTATTGTCATTTCCATGAGTATAAAGATCAATTTTAAAGATAGGTAGTCAATAATAATATGAGCTTCCAGCAAGGTATTCCGAATTCCGAAATATGTCACTGCCCGTCGTTTTAGCTTTCAGGCAGACTTCATTATCCCCGGTGAAGCCTTTAGCTAACGGTTCGGGTGATCCGTCAAATTTTAACGTACAAGGCATAAGGATTGAGCTTTGACGTCTGCTTTAGCGGTAAGTACCTTAGAGTACAGACACTGCTTCAATTAACTTGGTATTACGTAATCGTTCAAGCTAAAATTTTAAGTCTTAGAACGTGAAGAAGATAGGAAGATTAAATTCACGAGTGGAACGTAATTAAAATCGCACATTGAATTACGGGAAATGAAACAAAATCTTGAGCTAGGTTGGTTTACACAAAATTTTACTTTTAAGTAACTTATGTTCTCAAAATGCTTGAATTCAATTTAAATTTAAAATTTTACGAAATTTTACAAAAACAACGTTTAACATTTAAAAAAACGTTTACGTATACGTAAGAGGGTTCAGGTTTTATCATGTTCTGTATGTTTCGCACTATACATTATATTATATTTATATTGTGTCCTTAAATCATTAACATTAAAAACTGCTCGCGTAGAAATGTGGTGAGAGTAAAAAATTATTTTTAATCTTATGATGCATTAAAAAACATACATAAATAAATAAAATAAAAAGATAAATTCGTGACGACTATTTCGCCTTATTAGGGCATTATCAAACTACTCTGTTCACCCTTTAACAAGGCGAAACAATTGTCATGAAATATTTTTATTTACGTTTATGTTAAATAAAATAGACAACCAAGTTGACCCTTAAAATCAGTTTTTGATTTTAAAATAAAAAATAATCCAATTTCTTTTTTATCTATGTTGAGATGTTAAAAAAAGGAAATAATTCGTCATCAGTAGTGATGGAATAAAAGTTGTACTATTAATATCAACAAAAATCTTGAATGTAAAAACCTGACTTTTATTCCATAAAAAAAAAATAATAAAAATAATTACAAATTTACGTCAGAACCTACAAATAACCCATGAAAAGGTCACAACCTAACAGAAAGATTGCATTTTTGTTACAAATAATATTGATAGAACACTATCCTTATCATTCATTATTCACTTTGTGTAATACCACTTTTATAAACACTAATTCGTGACTACCGGTTTCGGAAAAATCGTTCCATCATCGAGTCATTAAAATTAAATTGTTATGGTCTGACATTTACAAAATTTTGAAAGAGAGAAAGATGATAAATGAACCACAATGGGAATAGTATAAAGTTATTTTTTTCTTATTTATTTTCGATTAGTTTACAAATAGTCTTATTTCTCTCTTTCAATATTTTATTTTTGTGCAAATATTAGACCGTAACAATTTCATTTCAATGACCCGATAATGGAATGATTATTTCGAAACCGGTAGTCACGAATTAGTGTTTATTAAAGTGGTATTACACAAAGTCAACGATGAATGTTAAGGAGAGTGTTATCTCCGTAACACAAATTTAACAATGCTTTTAATATACAAAAAAATATTGAGAGATTTAATGAAGCCGCCTTGAATCTTAAATTTAGTTAGCAGATGCCACCTTGAATCTTAAATCTAGTTTGATGAGACTATTTGACAACATAATCAGCGGATGATAAATGAACCGACGCCGACGCGGCGTAAGACTTGGTAGATTTTGTGGACTGGATAGAAATTCGGAAATTGGTCCATGAACCCCGTGGGACGCTTCCGATTTCACATGTCATCCTGAATAATTTGTGCGGTGAACATGTGAACATGTGTGTATTGTGTATTCAATCGCATGGTGCAGAATTCTGACGTGTCCCATTTCCGATATCGGAATCAATAATGTTTGCGATATATTGTTCCTAGAGTGGTGATTCGACAGTGACTAGATAAATGTAAGGGACGTGCTCACTCAGTGAAATAACAAAACAAATTGATATTTTTGAGTTGTATTCTTTCCATTCCCATAAAGCTCTACAATTCATTTAAAAAGTAAAACATGGTATATTTAAAAAGAAAAAATAACAACTTATTTTTTACCATTTTTATTATTGGTACTTTTTGAAATAATTTTAAAATCAAACACAGAGTTTTTGAGTCTACTAAGTTGTATTTTATTTCAAACACATAAAAATTAATGAAATCGTTGCATTCGTTTGAAAATGCAGTAACTAGGCGAAAAATTGTCACGATTTTAATTTTTGTGTGTTTTTAATAAAATACAACTTAGTAGACTCAAAAAATCTGTGTTTGATTTAAAAATTAAAATTGAGTTCTACAAATTAAACGCCAAATCAATAAATTTTTGGTACTATTATGCTAACGGTTTCAAAGAATACCTTTTTATCTTCAGAGATGGATACAACCAAACTAATTGGATTAAAAGCGGTTATTAATAAACTTTTTTTTACTGTTTTTTTTGCTGTTTTATTTTTTACTGTTTTTTTACTGTTTTTACTGTTACTGACACTTCTTAGTAAGGTAAAGCAATCTACATTCTCTATAAGTGTGACGCACTCGCTCGCAAATGAAGTCACATCCTTGGAGAGCCTCTATTGGACTCCGAGAAGGTGAAGCTCCTACCACCAAGACAGGTCGTGAGTTACATGACTCACGTAGGTCTTGGGAGTGAGCCGTGATACAGAGGGAGGTCACAATAGACCTAATGTGGTCGCAGGGATCTTGCATCCCTTATGTCACTGCAAAAAAGGTTAAGCAAGTACTGATTAAGTTCCTATATGACAAGTGGGTAATGTACGGTAGGCACTGTTTTTCTGTATTATGAATTACACGCCTTTGCTGATTTGAACAAGGACGAATTGTATGAGGAATCTACATATATATACGTATAAAAATAATATGTGTAAAAGTTGTATGTTTTTATGGGCAGTGGTTATATTTCATTGTGTTAAAACACCCATGGTTGTTCGTGGCTCGAAACTACATATGTCAAAACTAACTGCGAAAATTGGGCTTACACTATTATCAAGTTTGAACAACAGCACGTGTCTACGTTTGAAGAGTGAGTTTTAATATGATTGTGTTGGACAGAGATACTCATTATTCACGTTGCCAGGAGAGAGTCATCTCTAAAATAAGCTTTCTACTTATTTCCTCGATTTATTACGGAAAATATTCAATATGAATGTCGTCTAAAAACGAATATTTAATGCATATCTGGGAAATTAAACAAACCAAATTTATATTATTCTATAATATATTGTTATGATCCACATAATTTATAATATATCGCTTTGATCCACAAAGTTAATGCTTTCAATATTCAAAATATAACCAAATTTAACTAACCGACTAACTAAGGTCACGCCGCTGCCTCACTGGGGTAGATAGAGGGAATTGAACGCCATTCTTTTCTGTTTTTGCAAACATTTTTCGAACCTTACACATTTATGCATCTCCTCATACATACACGATGTTTATTCTGACTCTGACCTGACTACGCCAAAGTATTTGAAATATGTTTTAAAAGATCTCGGTCTTTCTCTGCTCTTATATTAAACTAGAATCTTTGTAATGAATATTTTTTAAACAAGACTCCTAAAATAGAATTAAAATATTTTAAACTATGAAATACTTTATAATCACGTAGATTTCAAAAAGCCAATATCACTTGTCAACTTTAGAGACGACCAATAGTATGGATGAGTATTTTTTCCCTGACCACGCCTTAATTATTTGATCATATACGGTTGGAAAAATGAAAAAAAAGAGCCAAAACTAAATGTGGTTGAAAACGAAAATTGTATTTTTATATGTCTAAAAAATGTGCCACAAAGAATCAGTAAAAACATTCAAGAAATCATCTCAAAATGTTTAATTTATATTACCCTGGACTGGTACTTGAAGCGCTTCGCTGATCACCTTTCATTAATGTTTTTGACGATATAATACTTCTTTTGCACGATGCAGTGCCCTATGCACCATCGGTGTGGAAGTTAGTCTCACACACTTCTAAGTATTATCATCCGCGTTTATGTAATATCAACTAATTTTAAATTTGGTATAGTTGTGAACCAAAAATTTTCGTAACATGACGAAGATTTTTAGATGTGATATATTCTATCAGCCCTTATAGAAAGGTTTTGTAAAAGGGGGTTGGTTCATGCATTTTTTATGATTTACAAACTTGCGATAACTGATGTGATTTAAGGGTGGTTTGCTTAAGCTTTGTATAACGTGTTGAAAATCCACGGAACCCTTATCAAAGTGTATAAGGGAGATCGCTGACAGGTTTTGATATAAAGCAGAACGCATCATGTCTTGTCATATGACAGGATATGGTGTCGGTAGCAACTCGTTTATTATAATGTTATAAGAATATATATATATATATATATATATATATATATATATATATATATATATATATATATATATATATATATATATATATATATATATATATATATATATATATATATATATATATATATATATATATATATATATATATATATATATATATATATATATATATATATATATATATATATATATATATATTTATATATATATATATATATATATATATATATATATATATATATATATATATATATATATATATATATAAATATATATACATATATATAATTATATATATATATATATATATATATATATATATATATATATATATATATATATAATATATATATATATATATATATATATATATATATATATATATATATATATATATATATATATATATATATATATATATATATATATATATATATATATATATATATATATATATATATATATATATATATATATATATATATATATATATATATATATATATATATATTCATACATGATTTATACAGAAAGGTAAAGCCTAAAAAAGTAATGGCAAATATTTAAATCAAGAATAAGTTTTAAGTTTTGTCCTAACATTTCTTCGTGGAACTGGATTCAATAGAATAAAATAACAAAAATGTATTTTTTCCACATTAATTCATTATCACCAGTTTGATGATGTCGGTTACAACGAAACCCGGATACTTGTCAAAAAAAAATTCATGCGGAAAAAATTACAAACTTGTTATTTTATCCTTTAAAGAGTAAGGTAATTGAAAGGAGTATAAGGCTGTGTTAGGGATAAATAACTTTATTTTGTAAATAAAAAAAACAAAGAAAAGTTTTTTTTAAACTATGGACATGGGAAGCAAATGGTTAACGAGAGAATGACTAAAAAAGTATATTTGGGGAATGTAAACGGGAGGACAGAACGAAGACAGCCGAAAAAGACTTGGTGCGACCAGATCAATCAGGACCTAAAATGTGGTGATGTCAAAAGTCTATGTACATGCCTAAACATATTTTCTTCATATTTGTTGCAATACCTTATTCTTATTACTTTTACTATGACTACCATCACATCGCAGGCAGAGAAAATGGAGTGCCGCACTTTTCTGTCCTGACAAACACTCCTAGCTTCATATTATTTTATTTTATTTATTTGTATTTTTTTGACATGTCATCAAAGATGAAGAAGCATATGGAAGTCTGGGAATTTACGGGACTGACGACCATCCTATGACGGTCGTCAGCCCTGTAAATGCCCAGACTTCTATATTCTTCTTCATCTTTGATGAGGTGTCAAAAAATAATATGAGATAATCCAGATTTTGTGAACAAGTATTTGGACACACTCAAAATGTTGTAAACTCCTAGCTTCCTTCACTTCTTACATCTAGTCATACTTGCCCCCCGATCAGTCGTACGTTTATGTGAATATATTGTACTTATATTATTTTTATACAATAACACATACATATGTTTGGGCAAACATATTTTGACGTAAAAACATAATTTTAATTATATTTACAACAGGCAAAGACTCGGGCAAGTAATATGTTTTTCGAAATTTATTAACTTTATCAAAGGGATGTTATAGTTTGTGTGTATATATATGCTCGAGAGTAAGAACGAAAATCGTGTCTGTAAAACAGGGTAAAAATAATTACAAGCTAAACCCTGAGGCGCTAAGAGGGAAAATAATTACGAGTTATGTTTGCAGCTCCTCATTTTCTTCCGGAGAAACATAATAATTGAGATGTAATTAAATTATGGCATGAGGCTTTCCTTATAATAGGTAACTATTTCAGATATATTTTCAAGATTTTATCGTGTAAAGGGTGGATGCACCTTCCTTATTTCTTGTATGGAACATTAAGAGTACATACACTACTTCTAGGCTCTCTTGTCAACTGCCATTTTTTTTACCTACGGAACTGTGAAAAAATTTTAGGCATTGTCAGCAATGGAAATCCTGAGCGACAGAATCCTTGCAAAAAGGCATATATTTTTAAACATTTTTTATCATTATTTATTTAGCTACTTTATATTACATTTAATATAATCTATTATTTGCACTTCATTTTACATGATATATGTTTATTAATATTTTGTATATTAAAAGCATTGTTAACTTTGTGGAATGGTAAAAAACACTTTCCTTATCATTCATCGTAGACTTTGTGAAATACCACTTTCAATAAATTAAAATGGTATTACACAGTGAACGATGAATGATAAGGATAGTGTTATTTAAATACGAGTATACATCATCTTGCAGTTCAAATAACATTTTTTAAAAATAACTTTGGACTGTTTTCATCTTTATCTCATTTAAAAAAAAAACTTTATTCACCCATTATGATACATAATCATACAAATTACATACTCTTAAAAAACAGTTTTTTTTATCGTCGTTACTGTGTTGTTTGTGATTGGAATAATAAAATGAAAATTTGTGGAAAAACCTCAACTCCAAACCAGCGTCTTACCTACGAATGTGAAATCTGTTAAGGGGCACTATTGAATTTTCAACGGCAGAAATAATTTTGCTCCAAAATTATTTTTCTCAAAATTCTCTCTGCTTTCACCCATTCAAGAAATTTCAATTTGTTACTTTGTGTTTGAACTGCTATTATTCGAATACAAATTTGAAAAGTCATTTGAAAAACATCGATTTACTATTTGAAGCAGTCAATAAAAATCAATATTTGAAATAATAATTGCCTTAATTGACACGACTATGAATAAAAAGGAGATGATTTTTTTAAGACTGGTTTTCATAATTAATATTTTGAGTGTGTCCAAACATTTTCACAAATCTGGATTATATCCAACATTATGATATTATCCATGTTCTATAATATTGTTCTTCATTTATGTTGAGATTTAAAAAAATAATACTTTATTTATTATGTTAAAAACGAATCCTGAATCACTTTTCTCATATTTGACTGGGTGGTTAAAAACATCTGATATGTAAGTCGTTTAAAAAAAATGGCGCATAGCTAGTTGATAGGAAATGCCATCATTAAATTTGTAGTACACGACATTGGCAACGTGCCAAAAGCGTCCAACTGATGACCCGCGGGGAGTGTTTTGTCACCAGATATGGCGACATCTGGTTTACAGGCCCGTTAAACTTCCGAAACTACTTTGGAACACACTGTCCAATGTCCCATGGTATCCATTATCGACTAAAATTGCACACTTATTAATATATTCACTATTACAATGCAAATCGTACGTGCGTCAGATATTTAATAACCAAAAAATAATTATCGACTTATAATTAATGACATTTTATTTTTGTATAAGCCTCGACTCGTTTCATACCAGCCTCGGCTCATGCGAATAAAATACATTGCGAGAAAAAACATACAAGACGAGATTGTGTCGGGTTGTGGTCCCGTGGTTAGTGTCGCGGACACTTAAATCAGAGTTTCTCGGCTCGAACCCACTCTACCACAATTTGATACCTATTTCCAATAATGAGCCGCTTAGGCTCACAGAAATAGTATGAAATTGAAATATTTGTGTAAATAATAGAAACATAAATATTGCTCTTAAAAAAAGATAGAGAAATAAACAATTATTAAGAAAAAATATATGTTTGGTATTTGTCTGCCACCGTCATGTAGAGGTAAGCGCTGGTAGCTTATCATGCGATAAGTCATATCCCTGGAGTGTTAAAATAAATAATTTATGATATACACAAGATAATCAAATATTTATAAAGTTGAGCAGATATTGTAAACATACGTCTCATCATAAGTATAATCTTTATAAATGTAACTGGTAAAACAATATGGTCAATATACTGATCACCTTGCCTTTGAGAGATAAAAAAACACCACGTTCAAGCGATGTAGAGCGCTATGTACCATTGGGTACCAATATGGGTTAAAATTATACCCGTTTTTTTAAAAAATATTTTTTTGTTGTTTTCGCTACACAACTTGCTCTCAATTTCTTGTAACCTTTTTAATAAAGATTTACCGTAAAGACATTCAAACTTTAAGAAAAAAGAAAAAGTTTATCCTCAGCTGAACAATTGAACATTATAATACAAAAATCGAATTGAAAGATGTAAATTTTCATAGAATGAACGAAAAAAGTTTGCAAAATATCACCCTTGAAAACATTGCGTCAAGTAAAATTTTCGTACACCGTTTTGATATGTGTTAGAAATCAAAATGTTGTGGAAAGTAAGAAAAAACAAAAACTTTTTCCAACTGTTATCATGAAATATTTATTTTACGACTTTATTCTTTCTTTTCTTGAGCTCAGAGAATACATTAAAATACTTGTTTATTCTTTGATTATGGAAACTTTATTCCACTCGTTTTTCTGATTTTTAGTTCTTGTATCAGTTATAACAAAGGAATTTTTCAAATTCTGTAAAATCAAAGGAACGATCAACAATGATTATCACGAACCTTTTAATTTATCCCGTAATTTTTAAAAATTTTATTTTGATATCTCGATATACAAATCGCTCACTCCTTTCAACAACGTCATATAATAAAAGCGTCAATTTTCAGTGGTGCATGTTTTTAAAATGCTTAGAAAATGTACTTTATCCCATCAAAAGCGGCATATTTTAAACTCAGTATTTACCCGCTACAGGGCAGAAAGTGTTTTTGCATATTGAAGAAAAGGTGTTGTTTAGTTATTTTTTTAAATATACTTCATACTTTTCAAATGGAGAAAAAACATTCAGGTTTTACCTTAAAAGATCTGTTGCACAGTAAAAAGTTCAATTCGTGGCTTGATATTTATTTTCAAAACATTTTACTGTATTTTTAAACTTTAAAAATGATCTCCTGAAAAATTAAGTTTTTTTATGTATGAAGTTGTTGAAAGGAGTGAGCGATATGTAAATGAAGAAAAATATGGAAGTCTGGGTGTTTACAAAAGTAACGACCTTTCATCGGCTGATTTAAGTTATCATTTTATACACGTGTAATATTCACCATTCTACGTGTTTCACAACCTGGCAAATTTTGAGGCTAGACCAGGCTCAATTTTCAAAAGTTGTGATCAAAATACCATTTGCATTTTACGTTAATTTACCGTCCTAAAACCTGGAAAAACCTTTTCATTCCCTTACTTAAAATACCTTAGCTTTGATATTTTTGCAAAATGTCTCTTTCTAGATCTTTATTTGCTTCGTGCTTTTTTTAATGAGCAGCTAACATAGATCTCAATTAGCCGCGGAACGCAAACAAGAGAAAAACGGATTTTTCATTAATTCGAAACAAAAGACTCGCTTTTGTGCTTTCCGAATTTAAAAGTGAGAAATCTTATTTTGTTCCTTTTCTGCGCGGCAAAAGCTCCAGTTGTTAAATAAACTTTCTGCGTGAAATATCATAAATCACTTGTCACAAGGTGGTAATGAATTAGACAGGAGATGACTCAGCTTGTTTTCAGGCAACTCACGGAATATTACTTTAATAAGGTTTAGTTAAGAAACGCATAAGTTTCTCAAAATTTTAAGGTATCCTTAATATTTATCGCATAGTCAAACGATTATACGCTAAAAATCCTTACATTTTCATTTATCAAATACTCTCACATATTAAGCTAACTAACTAACTACATAACTAACCATCACGCTGCTTCTCCGCAAGGGTAGGCAGAGAGAATAGAATGCACACCACTCTGTCTTAGCAAATATTCTTCCCCTCTTCTACGTTCATGCATCTTCTAAATATTGCTTGTGGAGGACAAATTGCTTCTAGACATATTGAATTTTTTCAATTGCATTGTTGTTTCATAAATTAATTTTTGTGTATTTAATATTTTCAAGCTTCACGATCATATTGAAACGAACATATTAGAAAGTGAGCATTATTTTTTTCTTTTTCATTTAACCAAACTGAGCCAAAACAACGCCGGGCCGAGTAAAGATTGCTTTATATAAAAAATATTTATATCGAAATTCAGCGTTATATTTTTATTTTTATTTTTTTTATGGAAAGGGCAATTTATTTTATGTCCAATATGTTCAGTAATAAAGTTTCTTAAATGGCCACAATTGTTAAAAGACACCCGAACGTACACTTTTATTTGACAATAAATAAATAATTTATGACCAGCAATCTCGATTCCGTGAAATAGACTTAAAATGGGCGTCGTGAATTTCAATTTCGAAATATTCCTTCCAATATGAATGCAACATTGCATTTATGGAGCAATGAAACGTTTTAATGGCAGACTCGTCCATGCTTACATAGTATCAGAGTAAAAGCTGAAAAGCTGAAACCACCGTTCGATATAGGCGTATTGCAAAAAAGTGAATTGTCGTACGAGTACGATGAAATTTATCTCCTCAGAGTGTTTCGATTTTAGGGCGAGGGGCTTTCTGTAAGTGGGCAACTGGTTTCGCTGTGTTTCAACCCTTTAACGATGGGGTATGAATGACCCAGTCGACAAACTGAAATCGTTATTGGTCTTTAACCATATTTCACAAATTCCGGATCCATTCCAGTAATTTATCGCCGAAGTAAATTACACGTCTCTTGCATTGTTCAGTACTAGGAGAACATACTACAGTAGAATGAGTGTGCAATTCTGGACCGAATGGGGGAAGCATTTAAATATTTTCTTTTATTGCATTTTTTATGGGTAATTGAATCTTCTGAAAAATGTATGAATGAAATCAATAAATTATTGTTTCAGTGATAATCAATCGTCTTGAAATAATATAAACATTTTATAAATTTTAATATCTTTCTATAATACTTCTATTTTTAATTTTTTTTTTAAATGTTTGTAATATTAGTATATAACCACTCGACGAATTTTTTTTAGGTCTACCGGTTTCGAGCCGTATCCGTCTTTTCGTCAGGACAATCACTACTACAGCATGCAAACAATACTACCCGTCACTACCAAAGCACTATTTACACACTTAAAACGACACAATATTCATAATATTAAGAATAAAATATTTTTTTTTTTTATATGTTAAGACAAAATAATTTAGTTTGATTTAAAACGTTTTAAAAACACTCACAGAACACACTCGCCGCACTCGCGGTATTGTCTTAACGGAATTCATAAAGTAAACAATGACGTAAATGCACTTTATCGAACGACATTTTGAAAAAATACAAGGGGTTATAACTGTACTCTGGCCAGGCCAAAACTGAATAGAAAGTAGAGGGAAAGCATCCTTTATACAATGGAATCATAAAAAAATAAGATACCATTCATAATTTATGAAAAAATTTTTTTTTACCTGGGATCATAAAAAACGGTCATTACTTTTGCATCAACCCAATATATATGTACATATATATAAGCACTTTATGAATTTTCAACTGAGTGTCACGCCATCAGTCAAAAATTCCAAATCTTAAAAAAATGCAACTAACATTAGGAAAAAATTCATCTACATCTTTCAAACATAAATACTATAAGGATGTTCCAAAATAAGCAGAATGGTGTATGTTACATAAATGTATAAAATAGTCACTTAAACCAGCCAAATTTCAGGTTGTAAGCCCTGGGAGGCTCAGACTTCCACCTTCTGATGATTTGCATTTTAAATACACACACCAACCGATTTGGGGGGTATAATTTTAAATGGAAATATTTTTAATCAATCATTTAAAGAATCGTTAATGATATACGTGTATAAAATGATATATAAATTAGCTTTTGTTAGAACGTAAGCCCAGTAATACTAAGACTTTCATATTGTTATTCATTTCAAATTTATTTATTGATTCGGCATTAACTTTGTGGAATGACATGATTATTTTAAATTTTTCAAATTTGTTGTAATATTAATGTAAATTAGTAGATATAACCAGATTTTTTAAAACCGAAGATTGAATACACTCAAAATATTGTGAACATTTTCACAAAGTTTGTACACAAATAAACACACATGACAGTAACGTTTTGAAAAATAAATAACTGTTTGTGATTTAGGTTTTCAAGTACATTAGTGCTTCCGGCGAGTCTCGTTATATTCAACAGTTGCACATGTATACTATAAGTGTAGTGAGGGCCATTCTGTAGGTATGTTCAAACGAACTGTAGGTTCATTCGCAAGTACAGTAGGGGTAGTTATACTCCAATTACGCTTTCAGCACTAGGCAGGGTGAATTATTTCAGTGAGCTTTTATTGTTGCACGGAAAGCACAAAAATAAACATGGACTAATATGAAAAGTCAATGTTTGGTGTTTGGTCATCAGCGGATAAAATTTTAAATACGTCGTAAAAATACATCGTTTTGACTTACATGTTGTTTACATAAACAGAGAAATTGCGTAAGTATTTTTTGATGATGAAAATTAGGTCTGACGTTTATCAGATCAAAAAATATTACAATAAGAAATTTTCTCTTTATTATTAGGATTTTTATTTCTTGCTCGACTACGAAACAAGCGTCGGCGTCGTGGGTTCAATTCACGTTAATTACTTAATTAACATGATATTAGTCTGGATATGGATTTCGTCCGCCTCCGTAGTGTAATGGTCACCACGCTCGGCTACCGTTAAAAAAAATGATTTTTTCACTTTAATATTTATTCAATAGTACCCTGGACTGGTACCTGAAGCGGAGGGCTGATCACCTTTCCTTCATGTGTAAACGATCAAGATAACACTGCGTTTATATGACACAGTGCCCTATGCACCATTGGGCTGCGGATAAGGGTTTTTATTTTTTTTATTAGTCTGGATAATTATGTTGTATTTTTATATCTTTTATACGTGTCCTTACTATTTGTCTGAAAATAATTCTCTAGAAATAGAGCTTCGCGGGTTATTCCTTAAAATAGAAAAAAAGGATAAAGAAAGGGTGTCGAAAACAGCTATTTTTATTACTCCGAGTAACTTCTAAGAAATCACACTGTTACATTTTACGGTATATATTATGGTTAACGGTAAACTACTAAATTTATTAAATTTAAGAAGTGAATGATTCATTTGTTTTACAACTGGAAAAATGCAATTAATTATAATTACAAATAAGTATAACCAAAATAAATAACAAATTAATTACTAGTTTTGCCGCCTCCGTGGTGTAATGGTCAGCGTGTTTAGCTACCGTGCTGGAGGTCTCGGGTTCGATTCCCAGGGGGGGTGAAAATAAATATTAGTGATTTTACACTGTAATATTTATTTAATATTACCCTGGACTGGTTCCTGAAGCTCAAGAGTGATCACCTTGCCTTCATGTAAGTAATGATCAAGATAACACTGCGTCAATTCGATGCAGTGCCCTATGCACCATTGGGTGCAGATAAGGGTTATAAGTAAGTAAGTAAGTAAGTTTTGTTTTTATCTAAGGCCAATTTTAGGTAGGTACATTTCGATGGATATCAAAATATTAAATATTAATTTAAGTAACTTGTAAATTATCAAATTTAAGGGTTTATAATGAGCCGTTTACTAATTGAATAATTGCTAAGAGCCAACGATGTTACTTTATAATCTCGATATTTTCCTAAGGATGATACTTAGACTAAACAATTATAATAAAGCCCTTATCCGCACCCCAATGGTGCATAGGGCACTGTGTCATATTAACGCAGTGTTAATCGCTTACACACGAAGGAAAGGTGATCAGCCCTCCGTTTCAGGTACCAGTCCATGGTAATATTGAATAAATATTACAGTGAAAAAATCACTAATATTTATTTTACCCCCCTTGGGAATCGAGCCCGGGACCTCCAGAACGGTAGCCGAGCATGCTGATCATTACACTACGGAGGCGGACAAAAACACTAAGACTATAAAAGACAAAAAGACTAAACAAAGGGTTGATAATAATATATAAATATCTACCTCAATGTTATATAAAAGAATTTTATAAAACAATGTCTTGTCTTTATGTCTTGTAACATGTGCAGTTATAACGTGTAAAAATGCAAATGACCAAATCTCTATATCACTGTATATTGAACTGTTTATCTAAGTTCGATATTCTAATACTAAGACTTAAAAAGGAAAAAATATAACAAAATACTGAATTTTCAACGACTTTTTGTAAAAAAAGACTTATCTCTTGTAAGTTTTTGATTGGTGATAACATGATAAACAAAAAAATGCAAATGAGAAAATCTGGGGCGTGGGATAAAATGATATAATAATATTTACAATGATTAAAGAAAACACTTGTTTTTTACCACTTGAAATAATAAAAAATAAATAAATAAATAAAATATACTTGATAAAAAATATATTGGCCAAACTGCGAGAAATTTAAAGATTAGAATTAAAGAACATCATAGCGGTCTTGTTAGTAATTATTTTTCGGAATTTGCAAATCACATAATAGATAATAATCACTCATTTCACTCTCATAAATTAAAATTATTACACCTTGTTCCATATAAAGGCCAAATTATGAGTTATCTTGAAAATTTAGAAATCCAAAAAAAACCTAAATTCTAGTAATAATTTATTAAATAATATATTGTTTCAAAATTCTTCACCTTTGCTTTCCATTTTTCCTTTGTTTTCAAACTCCGTCCCTTGACTAACCCCTTCCCCTTACTTTCCCCTCTCCTTATTTATAGAACAATTTTATATTTTATATTTTAGTTATTATACAGACCTGAATGATGGAAGTTTAACTTCTGAAACATGTAGTCTATAATAAAACTCAAGTGGTAAAAAACAACTGTTTTCTTTAATCATTGTAACATGTCTTACCACAAAGTTAATGCCGAAACAATAAATAAAATAATAATATTTAAATGACAAATTGTATACCGCCAGATTGTCGTTATAAATAAACGTGCCCTCACCACAAATGATAAAATCCGTAAATGTACAACGAGTCGAGGGGCCGATCTGAAATTCTGAGGGGCTGAAGAATTACAATTGAAACGTTTCCCACATATTTTGATGCCGTATTGGCGGTCAATAGATGGTCTGAATTCCATTTTCATGCATCATTCATGAGCGGGCAACTTCTCGGACGAGCAAAAAGGCCGTATAAAAAGTCGAAAAGATTTGACGTCGAAGTGTGAAATACCGTTCAAGGCTAATGCTGAATATGTAATTTATACCCTTTTCAGCGGATTCAGCAAATTTTGTCGTAGAGACGACTTATTTCATGATTTTCTGTAACGTGGTCTGTCGAATTACGAATTTTTGGGGTTGGAGAAATTTATTGTTTTTTATTCACGATTTATTAACAATTTCGATACTTTTCATACGGCCAAATTTCATTTAAGTTTTGCTTCAATACACATAAATAAATTTTTGTGTTTGAGAGGGGTAAAGTCCTGTTAATACGAATTTTCTTGATTTTGAAAAATAAGCGTAAAATAAAATATATTTTATTACCATGTTTGAGTGGAGTACATCCACTAACCAGTAGTTAAAGTCTATTAAACTTAGTAAATACCTAAATGGGACCATGATAAGTGGTGTTGCAAAAACCGTAGCTACGTAGATTTTATAGTAACTTAAACGTCAGGGAATTAAAAATTAGTGATTAAACGTTTACCTTTATTTATTGTTTCGGCATTAACTTTGTGGTAAGACATGTTACAACGATTAAAGAAAACACTTCGTTTTTTACCACTTGAGTTTTATTATAGACTACATGTTTCAGAAGTTAAACTTCCATCATTCAGGTCTGTATAATAACATTTATATGTTATTATACAGACCTGAATGATGGAACTTTAACTTCTGAAACATGTAGTCTATAATAAAACTCAAGTTGTAAAAAACGAAGTGTTTTCTTTAATCATTGAAACGTTTACCTATTTGCAAAAATAGAAAATTTAATCATTTTACACTGATTTTTAAAAAAAAATTCATATGATAACGTTCAACGTGTTACAAAGATTTGAATTCAATCGAAATATTGCTAATATCTATTAATACGGAGTGAAAAACGTATTGGTTGGGAAATATATATGTACATACGTTCCGACAGCAGCTTGCCAGTGATCATTATTGATTAATAGCGGATCGGATTCATTTCGCTTCGTAAATATAGATTTAGCAAAGGCAAACAGTGTTTCTGCATTGACTGGGATATTGATCGAATTCATATTGGGAATTCACTCGTAGTACAGAGTACAACTGAAAGGAGTTTATTTATACACTATTATAGAATATACACTAGAACTTATACGCTACATGTATTCATGCCACAAGCTACTATATGCTTATATTAGACAAATGTAACTAAAATTTAAATAACAAAATGGTTATATTTTGCAAATTAAAAGCAATGTAAACTTTGTGGTATGGTAATATAACACTCTTCTTATCATTCATCGTTCACTTTGTGTAATGCCACTTCAAAATGGTTTTACACAAAGTGAACGATGAATGATAAGGAGAGTATTAAAAAAAGTTAAATTATGAGACTCGTATAAAAATGTATCTTTTAGACTTCCATGTGCAAATATGGGTATGCAGCCAAAAGTGCCAAATCATTTGCTAGTATTCTTATTTTCCTACTTCTTATTCTTTTAAGATTTTTTCTTCATAAAGAAATATAGAAGACCTACGGATGAAATGTCTATTTTAAACTCGATACGGTATATGTGTCATTCTTCCCTTTTTTGGGAAAGAATATGGAAGTCTGAGCATCCCAGGGCTTCCGACCTAGGATTTGGCTGGCTTAAGTGATGACTTTATATACTTGTGAACATTACACAAGTGTATACAGCGATCGCTTAACCCAGCCAAATGCCAGGTCGTAAGCCTTAATCAGACTTCCATCTTTGTTTACAAAAAAAAAGAACGAAAGTTGTTTCATATCAAGTTGAGACGACACCTTTAAAAAAGTTATTGGTTATTTTCTTGAAATATTTTTATAATTATGGTTACATATTTTAGCTTTTTTCTTCTTCTGATACCTAGGGATTTCACCTGGTTTAAACATGACATTAAAATATTCATGAAAGTATGCGCCGAAAATCAAATTTCATATTCAAGATGGGGCATCCCCCTGCTAGGTATACAGAACTATTCACAGGAGAATGCTTTAACAAAGCATCTGTCACAAAGATGTTCAAAATTCAGAAAAGATCCTTAAATTGGAAATTCCAATTCCAAAAAGTGTCAAGAAAATGTAAGAATAGAGCTGCGGTGGTCTGCTTTATTCGAGATTCAATTTCAGCGGAATATTTTACGCTTGTTTTTACATTTTTTGGTCAGTCCATACCTACTAGAAATATATTTCAAACGTGTCGTCTGAAAGAAGCTCGGCCAGTTTCGTGGAAACCTATTACAACATTTCAAATGACTTGTCAATCCAAGAGTATTGAGAAAGAAATAAAATATTTTCTTCTTTAAATAAGATTCTAAACATATTGGTAGAGGTTCTCCCACGTTACATTCCATTATAAATAATTTTAAGTACTCAGGAATTCTAGCTTGTAAAATTGTTACGTTTTGGTACGATTTGATGATTTCATATTGGTTTAAAACAGGATTGGTGACAACTTAAATTGACATTTCGATAGAATATAGTAAACACAAACAGAATTGCATTTATAGGAATTTTTTGTGCAATATTGAAAATGTAACTTTTTGGTGAGGACCTCCACATTTGTTCAATAAGAAGTAATGTTTTTTTTCCCAAAAAGTGAAATATTACATTTAGAATGTTACCTTAACGCATCGAAATATCAGTAAAAAACTCTATAACCTACTCTCATTATCCATCTTCTTCAAACAGTTATCTGCAGCCTAATGGTGCATAGGGCACGGCATCAAATAAACGCATTGTTATCTTCATTGTTTACACATGAAGGAAAGGTTATCACCAATCTGCTTCAGGTAGTATTGAATTAATATTTGTATAGGGTTGTATTGAATAAAATGAGATTGAAAAAATCATTTTAATTTATTTTAACGCCCCTTGAGAATCGAACGCCGGACCTCCAGAACGGTAGCCGGGCGTGCTGACCATTACGCTACGGAGGCGGACGTTATCGTTATCCATACAATCATAAAATTAAGCTATTTAAATAAAACTTTTTTTGGTTATTGTCACTTTTTTTGAAAATATATAATGACATTTGTAAAAATATATTTGAAAAACCGTTATGGTGTTTCAAAATGTTTCGGAATGCATCGAAACACGTGTCACAATAGATTTTAAGAAAAAGTGCTACTAACCTTGTTTTAATAACTCGAATTTAAAATGGATATATATATAACCTCAAAGTGACTGCTGAATTAATTTAAAAATTAAAAAAAAAAATTCATAATTAGATAATGGAAGTGAGTACATACGAAAAAGATTGTGTCATTGCATGCCTCATTACAAACCAATACTTACAACAAATTTTGTAAAATGTGCACAAATGAGGGACAAAATCCATTGCGGACAAATTATTGTAAATTTTATATTAAAATGAATGAATGTTTATGATAAAATAAATATTAACAACATTTTGTGTGTGTCCAAATACTTGTTCACAAATCTGGATTATCTCCAATTATAGTAGTTATTTTTCATATTATTTTTGACATCTCATCAAAGATAAAGAAGAATATGGAAGTCTGGGCAGTTTCAAATTTTTAAATGCCCAGATTTTTATATTATTCTTAATCTTTGTGAAGTGTAAAAAATAATATAAAATAAATAAATGAAGATCTATGGACTTCATAAAATCAAAGCTTTTATCGAAAAACTAGAGAAGAAGTCCAAATAACAAATATGTTTAATTTCAGAATGCTTCTGGGTATAACATATGTCAGCAGTTGTAATATTTCTTACAAAGTGTCTCGTTTTTGCGTTTAATAGATGGCGCTGCCATTCATTATTTTTTTGATACAACTATTTTTTACCAGTTACAGCTTTTTAAAAATAGACACGTTTTCAAATGTACGTCGTGTATAAATTTCAAGGCACTTGGTGAATACATTTAGAACTTAAGATGATTTTGAAGAAACTGAAATTTACACTTTTATTTCTTCTTCTAACCCTTGTCCGCACCCCAATGGTGCATAGAGCACTGCATCTTATAGAAGCAGTGCTAGCTTGATCGTTATTACGCGAAGGAAAGGTGATCAGCCTTCCGCTTCAAGTACCAGTCCAGAATCTGAATCACAATCAGAATCAGAGTCTCCTGGGAATCGAACCCGGGATCTCCCGGGACTTTTATTTACATATATGAAATTCTTCCCAGAAATAATCTTGACAAAATTAAATAAATGTTAAAAAAACAACAGGTTAAGGAAAAGTATAAAGACTTGAGTATTTGCACAAAAGAGATTCCACTATCAATATAACACATATATTAATCGAACACTTCCACACCATTAACTTTTCGGCTTAGCCAAGCATCGCGTGCAAAGTCTATACTATTAAGATTATTAATTCTTAAGATATTTCGGTGAGAATTTTTCTTTAGCGATGTATTAAGGCACACAACCATTTTGAAATAACGCTAATGAATTCACTTGTATAATATATCGCTTAGCTTTTAAAAGGTTTAGGTGAAAATGGCGTTGTGCACAAAGAAAGGTGTATTCAGATTAAGTATACCTACTTTATAAAACAATATTAATTAATGTAAAAGCATTCATGACGGGGAATAAGAAATACGGTTCAACATTTTGAGTGTGTCCAAATACTTGTTCACAAAATATGGATTATCCCTAATTAAAGGAATTATAAAATAAAAGAGTTTCTGCTCAATAAAAAGCTTCTTTTCATCTCACCAATAGATGTCTCTAGTGTAGTTCTTGGAGCAATTCAATCAAAACATTGCTCATGACGGATACCATGTTTCATGGACAAGTGTTTTTATTGTTTTGTTAATGAAACGAATTTAAAATGTGGGCTTTCTTTTTCCGTTTTTATCTATTTGACCAAACTGAGCCACAGCAACGTGCGACCAGGGTAAGTAAAACTATTGTAACTCTATATGGCATTAATCAATTAATAATACTCAATTTATTCCCCACTCTTATATCTTATAAAACACTTGAGATAAACACTTGGGAATAAAAATACAATCTTTAAACAATGCTCAGTATTGAAGATAATTCGTAATATATACTTTCAAATAAAACAGTTTCTTCGACATATACCATACAATTTAAAAAAAAATTGTTTGTACTTGATCAGGAAAAAAACATTTCATCTTGAAAAAACTTTCTTATCCTACAGTTCTTAAACGACACTCATGTAAAAGAATAAGATCGAGTTTTGCGTATAAATTAAGAGGCACGTGTTTACCAGAAATTGTTTTCCATCTCAACATAAGTTTTTTGCTATCGTTAGATAATACGAGTATGTAACGATATGGTAGAGATGGCATCTAGGAAAAAAAACGTAAATACAAGTTTATCACACCGAATATATAAAAATGTGCAAAAAAGAAATTGACAGAATTGTTTTTTATGTTGATATGATCTATCTTCGATGTATCGTCAATATGACAAGCACGAACGAAATGGATTCTCTTAGCAGGACCTTCGTATCAGCTAGAACCACCCCCTCTCATTTCATTCTGTTCTGTAAACCTTCCTTTTTCCTAAGGCTTTGTTCTAACGGCCTAGCAAGGGTGGGGGATGGTGATGTTAGGAAAACTAGTCAATTTGTTCAGCCTGACCCATACAAATGTGGTCAAGGGATGTAATAAGATGAATACTTTACGTGATAGATAGACAGCAAAGGGTTGAAAAACTGGATTGACTGCTGTATTTGACTTTAAACAAAAAGATACGGATGATGGTCTTCTGCTTAAAAGAAAAAAATATATATAATTGAACGTAGCTACCCTCTCATCGAAAGAAATTTCATTACAACATTTTGAGTGTGTCCAAATACTTGTTCACAAAATCTGGATTATCTCCAATTACAGGAGTTATTTTTATATTATTTTTTGACATCTCATAAATGCCCCCGTAAATGCCCAGACTTTCATACTCTCCTTCATCTTTGATGAGATGTCAAAAAAGTAATATAAAAATAGCATTAATTCATTCAGCAGTGACTTTGTGGTAATACCTTTCTATTTAAAATTTGAATTTAAATTTTACTTCAACAACAATTTTTATTAACAGTAATCCTTTAAACACTCTCCTTATCAATTTTTCATTTTGTGTTTTAACACTTTTATAAACACTTATTCGTAACTATCGGCTTCGGAATAATCAAAGAAAGAAGACAAATTTGTTTTCTTATGCTCTTTCTAAATTTTAGTTTTATTCAATTGTAAAATCTAATAATTTTATTTTAATGTCCTGATGATGGAATGGTTACTAATGGTTAATGGTGTTTTATTACCATACCACAACGTTATCAATGCTTTTAATATAGAAAATATAATCTTTGAAACTTAATATCCTTAAAATTTATTGTAATACGAGTTTCAATCCGTAATGGATCGAAACAAGTGTCATAATAGACTTAAAAACTGAAAATACCAAGTAAAATTGAGATTGAAAACGAATCAATTTTGTTTAATAACAAGGTGATTTTTAAACAATTAGAACTATAATTGTCCATCACATCGTTCTTCCTTGGTTTTCCTTTACCATTCCCTTCTCAACTCCTTATCTGATTCTCATTCCTTGTTTTCATCACGGTATCATTAATATTTATTGTTGTGGTTATTTGTTCATTCATACTGCGATTAATTGTATTATTAAATCAGTTTATACTTTAAATCAGTAATATCTGCCATATCTTAATTTAAACGGCTGCAAAAGGTAAAAACTTTAACCTGTATTATAAATCTGTTTTTAGTTTTTAATACAGATAAATTCTTTTAGTTGGAAATCTTTCTTCTTAGCAACAAGCCTGCCAGTGTACATTTATTCTATTCAAAAGGTTTAATAAATAAAAATGTTAAAAAAAAAAATAATAAAACGAACTACAAAAATAAAAATTGTAAAAATTTTATTTGATTTTTATATTTGTATGTGTACATATTTTTTTTTATTTTTTAAAAAGTTTTTTAAAAAATCTGTAGGCTACTTTCAGACGAGAGAAGGTTATAAAAGACTTTCAGACGTTAATGAACGAATCGCCTACATCGATTTGCAATGTCGGAACAAAGGCAGGCTCCCAAACCTCAATATCGTTCAGAGTGTAAACGGTCAAATAGAGGTCGATAAACACAATGCTTAGCTGGTGTTGGAAAAACTTTCAGCAAACACATTCAAATCGTTTCATAAGAGGCTTAAACGGAAATTTCCTCAGCGAAAATAGTTGTATTTATTACCCGTAATCGTCGCTACCATTCGCAGTAGGGCCAAGAAAGATTTAGTCGGAAATCGTGTTACTATACTTTTCTGATAGACCTCACGTATGGGGTGAGGGCAGGTGGGGCCATATTTCATCCCTTGTAATGGTTCCCAGAAAACAAACTTCAAATGCGTCGGATAAAAAGGTCAAACTTTGCCGGAAAGCCTCCGGTTTCAGAAAGGTAAAGTTTCTTTCAGAAAAATCGAACAAAGTACCAAACGATGAACTGGGAGGGATTTTACTGACGATCTGTTATGTAAGGATTCTTCAAATAGCGCTTTGTTGAACCTTACACATTTATTCTTCGGTATAAATATCCATAAACTATTATCGTATGTGAAATATAATAGAATAATAAATCAAAATTAATTTCATAAATGATTGATTAATATCTCATCGATGAAGAAGACTAAAGAAGTCTGCTAGAGCTAACAACTTGATAAAGGCTGAATAAAGTGATCACTTTATACATGTGTAACAATTAATGTTTCTCAAATTTCGGAAGTTGTATTAATCCTTTGATCGACACCATCCTTCACTTGAGCATTCTCGTCACCATCTATGGTTAAGTCAAGTAAGTTTTTTGTATTGCAGAGACTTTAGTGAACTGTAAGATTCTTCGGAGGCCGTGTAAATACCCAGACTTCAATGTTTTTCTAACTCAGTTAAGATATCAATAAAAAATATTTCCCAAGTAGACTTCTTTTTGTGGGAAGTCACGAGCCTATATCAACAAACATCAGGCTTTTGAAGAAAATGTTTGTCAAGAATGCGAGAACCTATCACCAGAAGCTCTGGAAAAGCTGACATTTTTCATTGATGAAAAAAAATTACAGTCAAAGAACATCGTGTCACAATTTTTATACAACCTTGTACTCACAAAAAATAACTTTTAATCAATTTGCTAGACGTTCCTACTTTAAGCATATTTCGCATATACAAGCAACGCTGTTCGACTCCAAAAAAGAGATTTAGCTCTTGTACTTGAAGAGCGACTTACGCTGATTGTTTATTGATTATACCTATAAGTTTTTTTTTCATAATTTTTTTATTTACTATACATGGGTAAAATATAAGCAGTTGAACTTTTTTCATGTTAATACGCCAGTCTTTCTTGGGACAAAGTTGATAAAATAAATAAATTAATCATGTGTGTTAGAGCTCGTGGTAAAATGGGAAAAACACAAACATAATTGGGGATCTTTTCTTGGAAACGTATTTACTTTGCTAGGTTTACATAGGCAATAGTCCTTGATTGGTTTTCGGAGTAGCCACACCGAAGATCCCCTGAATGGCCATTGTTTGCCTAAATCCCCGGGTAAATCTATTAAAACCCGAGACACATTATGAGCACATATGTTAAGACTGCCACTAGCGGTGGGAATGTCCAAAAATAACAACACTCACCATGTAAACACAACCTTCATATCACATCAGGAAAATAAATTATCGTTGCCATAATTAAGTGTTTTGTGTGCATTTTTATTATTTAAAACTGTAAGCAACATTTTCAGTGCATCTAAATACTTGTTCACAAATCTGGATTATCTCCAATTATCGGATATAGGAGATATTTTTAATCCAGGATTCGTACCTCACGAAGTGTTTCTGCTCACTAAAAAGCTTATTTCATCACACAATGGATGTTTCTAGTGAAATTTCTTGTGATAAAAGCACTAAAATATGTATATATATATATATATATATAAAAATATATAAATATATATATATATATATATATATATATATATATATATATATATATATATATATATATATATATATATATATATATATATATATATATATATATATATGTATATATATATATATATATATATAAATATAAATATAAATATTTATATGTATATATATATTTATATATATATATATATATATATATATATATAAATATATATATATATATATATATATATATATATATATATAAATATATATATATATATATATATATATATATATATATATATATATATATATAAATATATATACATATATATAAATATATATATATATATATATTTATATATATATATATATATATATATATATATATATATATATATATATATATATATATATATATATATATATATATATATATATATATATATATATATATATATATATATATATATATATATATATATATATATTTATATATTTATATATATATATATATATATATATATATATATATGAATATTTATATATATATATATATATATATATATATAAATATATATACATATGTATATATATTTATTTATATATATACACACATATATTTGTATATATATATATAAATATATATATATATATATATATATATATATATATATATATATATATATATATATATATAATATATATATATATATATATATATATATATATATATATATATATATAAATATATATATATATATATATATAAATATACATATATATATATATATATATATATATATGTGTGTGTATATATTAACATCTTCTTTTAGTAAACAAAATTTTTATTTTTAAATTCTTTCTGACTCTTTTCTTACTTCATTCATTTGTAAAAAAAGATTTGGAAAAGACTCACAAATATTAAGCTTTTAGGAGCTTTATACATAAATCGAGTCTCTAATTTGATCTCTTGTTAAGTCATCTTAAAGTGCTAAGAGGTTATTTTGTGTCAGGGTAAGTAAAGTTTGAATCTCCCCTAGTTAACTGAAGCTATCGACAGAGTCTTGAAACTAAACTGCTGACTTTTAGAGAGCATCTTGTGGAATGTAGTTTTCCACTAACCATGTTGTCCGCTGGGGGTACGGTTGATTGAATCGTTCGAATGTTCGTGATCTGGCAAATTCCAAATGCGACGGTGAAGTTGATCGATGGTCAAGGTCACCACAATTATAATTTACTAGCACATATCTGTTTATTATACTAATCCTGTAGTGATTCGAGATTTCTAGCATGTTTAAGTTAAAACATACAATAATATAATATACCCAAGTATAAAGAACATGGGTTTATCATATTATATTTCTGTATATTAATTAACAATATATATTTCATCCAGTAATATTTTTGTAGAATGGACTGTGCGGCAGAGCGTTTTTTCAAAATAAATAAAAATGATTTTGTTAATTGGAAATAGATTTTTTTAACATTTTTTTATTGCACATATATCAAAAAAAGTTCTGAAATTTAACAACATTTTTTTTTATGATTGGCTTACGTTGTTTATTTCGGAAAAAATATCTGATTCAATTTTGCATTATCTATTTTTAAAGAAGATTTATTTTCGTCTGTGATGAAAAAAAATCTTATTTTTAAATCAAATAGCTTTATCAATTCAACTGAATAAATTGTTTCATAGACCTGCTATAAGCAAAATTAAATATATATATTTTTTTTGCAAAAAGAGTTAATTACATATTTGAATCAAAACGCATATCAATCCTTAAGTTATTTTATATAAAGGAGACTTACTTAGGTAACACATTTTATATATTTCGTATTTTGAACATTTCGTTTGACCTAAAATTTCAATTTACTTCAAATTTATGGGTTTATCAACATAAACGGAATAATGAAGCCTCTTATTTCAGAAAATAAACTTATTTCTTAAGTAATTTAACGATGGAAGAATGCTGATGTAATGAAAACCGTTAATTTTTTTTCGTATTTAGAAATATTATATTATAAAAATTATGTTATACATATAAAATTACTAGAATTTTCAAATTTTTATCATTAAAAAATCATACGTCAACTATTGCGGTAAATTATTTTAATTATTTCATAATTTTGGTATAAGAAATAAATGGAGGTATGGTGAAAAAAAATCTACATGTCTCAATTTTTCTATGAATTTTTACCATTTTTTTTTTAATTATTTAAAATATATTTATAAATATTTTTCAATTAGCAAAGGGTGACAAATATTTGAATAAAAAAAATATCGTCGAGATTCAAAAATGATTTTACAAATTCAAAATGTAATACCAAACAATTTCTCACAAAACTTCAAATATTTCGAATTAAATACTTCAATAAACTCCCTAAAGAAATAAAAAAATTGGAAGATATCAAAATTCTTAGGAAATAAATTAATGCCCATTATATGAAAATTAAAAATATATTCATAAAAAAAAAAGAAAAATACTATTATACCATTAACCAAATAAAACAATAAACCATGAGTGTAAGTCCTTCTCCAAACACAAGAGTTCAGTATCTTTTTGAACAGGTACAGCGAAACTAAAAATTACATGTTTACTATATGTATAAATGTATAGAAATTGTAACAAATTGTTTTAAAAAAAATAAGTATGATGAATAAAAATAAAAATTATTATGATAAAAAAACATAAACCGATATTTCTACTAATAAAAAACAGACTTTCTCTTTCAATTGCCATTCGAAATTGGCGATTGAGAAAGTAATTTTAGTTTAATTTATATATGGTACATACATATACATATCTATAAATACTTAAAAATAAAATACCCTGTTATGTTATTTCATGATGATAAAGACCCTCTTTTGATTGTTTTCAAAATGTGATGACGGCACCAAGTGAGTATCATACAAAACAGTAGAACTAGGGAGTATAATCTCGGGATCCCGATGGTTTTAAAATCTCATAGATCCCGGGATAGAACCTTCAAGTACTGGGATTTTCATGATAGACCAATAATTTGTTTTATTTGTGTTTTTTATAACTAAAATGAAAACAGTTAACCGTTCGAACATGCAACATAAATAAAAATTATGTTTAATCATAAAAAAATATCATAAAAATATAAAACCTGGATATTTATAAAAATAGTTGAATTCTATTTCTAGAAATATCCAGGCGCCGTGGCATAGTTGGGTAGACGCTCGACTGCGAAACTGGCGTCGCGGGTTCGATTCCTGCCAATCGCAAAAAAAATAAAATATTTTCAATGGGTCTGGGTATTTTCGATGTATTTTTCACATTAACCTTCCATATCCTTACTATCCTACTGCAGACAAGCGTCTTAAATAGGGGCTTTGCGGGTTATTCCTTAAAAAAAATTAAATTGAAATTTACTAATTTCGACATACTGAATCTACTATCAGTTATATCACGCTTTTTCACTGCAGTGGTGGGCAGAGAGGATGAAACGCCTTGTGTTCTGACATACACTACTAGCTTCCACTTCCATAGGTCTAGTTATACATGCCCTTCGATTATGTAGACTTTAAACACCATTTTTTTAGGTTCTGATTGATCTGTCAAATCTTTTTTAGCAGTCCTCGATCTGTTCTCCTGTTCGAATTTGCCAAATAAATGTTTCTTAGCCATTCTCTAGTTACCCATTCGCTCCATATATCGATACCACCGGAACGAACCCTATTCCCTAATTAGCCTTTCACTTCTTGTTGATATTTGTATATGTACATAGTTTTTTTTTCACTTTCATAAATTTGATTACTATTTTTTTTTTAATAAAATTAATCTTGATCAATCTCGGGTATGGTTTCAAAATCCCGAAATCGAATTTTACCATCCCGATATTTTGGGATCACCACAAAACTCTGGAATTGTGTTCGCTAAGTACAGCCCAGTGCCAACTATACGAGATAGCAGGTCTCGTACTGCCGAGGAGGTAAGAAAGGCTTCGGCAATCGTCTTAAGGGTAGCCTTTTAATGTGGGGCCACCCATCCGACGTGAGACGTAACACGGGCACGTGATCGGAATCCTGTTCTGCTCCCTCGGGATCTGCTCGTGGTGGGGGATTAGGGTTGAGAGAAGTTCCTGTTAACACCTTTGCCACTGATAAATAATTTATGAAACAAAATAAATCTACAAATGATTATTTGGAAAAAATCTTCCACGTCTGGTAAAGCCACGTTAAAAAAACAATAAATTCTTTATTTATCCACTCTAGCTGAATTGAAATGGATTTGCTCTAAGTATTAAAAACGTAAGTAAGTAAACCTAAATATTTGCATTATAAAGCAAAAAAAACTCCATTGTTTTTTTTCTGAATAATAATTTTTTGTAAGGATTAGCATAAGTAATTTTTGAATTCTGAATTTCCCCTATTCAACACTGGGTGTAGATGGGAGTAAGGTAGGTAAGATAGTAAAGTTATAAGGAAGTATAATATTGTTTGTTGCTTCATTCTTGGAATAAATCAAACAGCTGCCATTAAAATATTTTTCAAATATTTTTTCAAGAGTCAGATTATTCCGACTTTTCACCACTTTCAAGTATTTGAAAAACATGATCAAGTATTTCAAAAACTTGAAAGAGGTTAGGTAAAGAGTAGGAATAATTGGTGTGTATGTATGAGAACTTGAATGAAGGTGTAGTAGTATGCTTTATTAGAGAGGTAACTTGTTACTAAAATATTGTATTATCAAGCATTATTTGTACGTTGACTTATATCATAAATTAAACACATATGAGTATAGATTTATATTATCCACTGACACTTCGTGATGGAATTGCATTTTTAATCTAATAATAAATTACATATGAGTATGTAAGAGGAGATGCCTGAACATGGAAGAGGTGCGGCGTTCTATTCTCTACGCCTACTCTGGCGGGGAAACGGTGTGATGGTTAGTAAGCTAGTTTTTAAACACAAAAAAATGTACAATAAAACCATTTAAAAGGTTTATTTCATTTACATCTTTGTATAATATGTCTCTGCTAATAAATTAAGTTTTTGATAGTTTTAGTAATACCACGAATAGCAGCGTTTTGTTTAAATTTGTCGGGAAATTATTAAAGGATAATTATTATCACAAATTCTGAGAATGAAGGTGTTAAGGCTCTCACAGATAGAGATAAAGGGTGAAGAATGGATGAATGTTTCAGAGAAGTGTTGTATGAAAGAATTCCCCATTCCTGGAACTCCTAATGTTATCTTCTCAGAAGCAGCGCAAATTAATGGCCGAAAAGCTCCTTGAATAAAAATCATTTTCTACTCTTACTTTTTTATTACGGTAGGTGGCGCAGATAGTGTTATATTTCGACATGTAGGGCGTCATTTATGTGCCATGCGATAAATCATAAGAGTTTCTACCGGATAATGAAAACTTCCAATATTTGGATGGTATTTTATCTATGCCCCGAGCATAGTAATATATAATAATAAATTGGCTTATACGATTTTACTTTTAAAACAATGTCAATTGAACTCTCGTTAAAAAAAAAAATGACAATCATATAATCCATATTTGTGATTTTCTATTTTATAATTAAAATATGACCTTAACTTTTTAAAATCACTATAAATATTTTATTATAACTTAATTAAGTATTAATCAGTCTTGGTAAAGTAACGGTTAATCTTGAAACCGTCAGACATTATAATTAAGTAATAATAAAATATTTATCGTGATTTTAAAGCAAAGTTACATTTGAATAATACAATATTATCAAATCGGTTTTTTTTTTGTTTTGGTTTTATTTAGAAAATAATAAAAAGGAAAAATCACATTTTCAAAAATTATAATTAAATCAAAATATGAGTTGACACAATCGATTAAATTTTTTTTATTGTAAAAATTATAAACGGTATAAATTTGAAAATCATATTTTAAGATGTTTCCTAGTGAGTAAAATAATCCGCTTAGGATCTTACGTACATTAAAATAAAAGGTCTCTGCTTAGTAAAAGTTTCGCCAATCCAACTGAAAATGACTTCAGTGAACTCACACGTACAGTGTCACGAGACAAATGATATACATATACAGGATTTCCAAAAATTTGATAAGTGTGGTTGTCAATCATGGGTAGAATGGTAAATGTTACACAGGTCTTAAGTGATCACTCAAACTAGCCTACGACAGGTCATAACCCCTGTGAATTCCAGACTTCCATATTCTTCTTCATCTATGTTGAAATATCAAACTGTAAAAATAACAGCTAATGGAAGAAACCCAGATGTGTGAACAAGGATTTGGACGCACCAAAAAAGTTATCAACAAATATTTGTATCTGTAATCTTACTATCAACCAAAATATAGATGATATTCCAACTTGAATCACATCAATTAATTAAAGGCAAAGTTTGGCTGCGGGTTTAAGGCCTGTAATATTTTAAGACGGCTTGAAGAAAAACATCTTTACTTTGCATACAGAATCTATCCGAATGATTAATGAGTCCTTTTTGTCGCAGGATTAAAATAGAGTCCGGTTATTGATTGTCGCGTTTACCAACTTTGAATAACAAATGTTTGCAATTTGATTAATGAACATAATGTAATCGGATAAATGGATATAGTTTAGTCAGGCGTTCCTCGGTCACCAGTGGCGAATCTACATTTTTTTGTATTTAAAAGCATTTTTAACGGTATGGCATGGTAATATAACAGTGAAAAAAATTACCGCCTCCCTGGTGTAATGTTAGTGTGTTTAGCTACCGTACTGGAGGTTCTACAGTATCTACTCAATGAATTAGGGCCACGCAGAATTTCGCGCAATTTCTCAATTCAAACAGGAATAACTCAGAGAAAACCTTGAATAAAACAACATTGAATTTTATTTACACATGAACACTTTATTACGCTTAAATTATGCATATATTTTCATATAAATATAGTAAGTATTTAGTATTTCCACCTTTGGCAAAAATAACTGCCTCAATTCTTTTTGGCATACTTAAAATGCACTGTTTTATCATGTTTTTTATTTCTTCGTCTTCTGACCAAATTTTTTGAATATTTTTTTTAGACAGTCTACAGTCGGATTTGGAAATGAGTATACCTTATTTTTTAACATGCTCCATACGTTTTCTATAGGATTAAGGTCCGGAGAATTTCCAGGCCAGGGGAGCAAAGGCAGATTTTTGTTAGACAAAAATTTTATTATTGATTTAGCCCGGTGGCAAGGTGGCCCATCCTGCATGAAGGTGTATGGACCTTCTGTTGGGTCGAGTGTATGGTAGAAGGGCAATAAAATTCGTTCGAAGACCTGCTTATAGGAATTTTGGTTCATTTTTCCTTCCACGAAAAACAACGGCCCAGGTAAATTGTTAATAAAACATGACCATATCATTGTTGCAGGGGGGTGTTTGATAACTTTTACCACACAGGCCTCATTGTAACGTTCCATTGGTGTTCTCCTGACGAATCGACGGCTCTCTGTCATGGCTTCTAACCGGCACTCATCACTAAAGATGACCTGAAAAATAATGAAAATTTAAGTTTAATTAAAAAATATAGGTTTATTTACTAAAATGATATGTTGAAAATTCAATTTAAATTAATACCTTTTTCCAATCATCTACCGAGTAATTTCGATGTAGCCTGGCCCATTTTGATCGATCCGCTTTCATTCGTGGTGTCAATTTTGGTACTTTTACAGGGCGCCTGCATTTCAGATTTACTTCGTAAAGACGTCGCCTCAGTGTTGATACCGATATATTTATACCCTCTTCTTCCAATTTTATTTTTAATGTTTTTGCTGATGCACTACGGTTTTCTAAGGCACTTTGAACGATTTTCCGATCAGTCCTCGGTGTTGTTTTTCTAATTCTACGACAGTTCTTTCGCCGATTGCTGGTGGCGGGTGACTGATTTTTTATTGATTTTGAAATTCTGTCCACTGTTTGACGAGAAACGTTTTCTTTTTTTGAAATTTCTCTATTAGATAGTATTTCCAATTTCAGTAGCACTATAACACTAGACTTTTTTTCCTCAGAAATGTCTTTACTTTTTCCCATTTTGTCCTTTTCAAAAAAAACACTTGTGTTTACAAAAAAAAATTATACTTTATGAACTAAAATTAAAAATTAAGTTTTTTTCACAAGACACGATAACTATATAACCTCTCTGAACAAAACAGCAACCAGAACTCAAGAAACTTCACTAATAAATGAGATAGGACTATTTTTTGAACTTTCAACTATCTGTCACCTGTGCTAATTAGGGACCTTTCTCAGAAAAAGGGTTTGAAATTTTGTAAAGGCTTAAATAATCCAGGTATATTTTACATATTATTGAAGGTAATATACATGATATTAGATGTCAATCGAAAACTTAAAGTATTTTTGTAAAATAAATATTATAATCCAAAAGATTTCAGAGTATTAAAAAAAATAATGGGTGGCCCTAATTCATTGAGTAGATACTGTAGGATAGATTCCCAGAGAGGGGGGTTGAATATAAATATTAGTGATTTTAAACTGTCATATTTATTTAACCATTTGGACGCGTAAATCGACTTTGGACGCGTAATTCGCCTTAACAAGCCATGGACATGGTTTAAACATATAAAAGGAAATAAAATAGATTTTAAAGAAAACTTTATTTTTATAGGAAATTTGCATTAACAGGTTCAAAGGGTTAATTTTACCTTGGACTAGAATGTTTTTTTATTTTTTTATTTCTTAAGTTATTATAATAAATGTTTACATTTCCTCACAGTAAACAAAACATCAGGGACTAGTCCCTTAAGCGCAGGTGTGATCACCTTGTCTTCATGTAACTAACGATCAATATAACATTGCATAAATACAATGTTATATTGAAATTGGATGCGTAAAAGGGTAAGAGGAAGAAAAATATAACAGTTGCTTCACACCGGCCAGTGTCTGTACACGACAGTTTCTTCAGTTCTTTTTACTCGTTGCGCGTGGCAATGTGGATAGCCTGGAACGACTGGTTGTGATTGGTAGTCTAGAGGGAAAAAGATAGAGAGGAAAGTCCTCTACACGATGAACCGATCAAGTTAAGGCAGCAGCAGGCACCTCGGTGGTTGGAGCGTTACGTGCAGCGCAGTCAAGGGATAACTGAAAAAGAGTCATTGCTTCGACAAGAGTCACAACCCTCAGTAATGGGATAACAGTATTTTACAGCGTACAGTTGTCACTCATCTATAAGTCTACAGTTGACCTGATGATAAAAAATGGTTATTTTGAAATCGATAGTCGTGAACTACAGTTTTTAAGTGGTATCACACAAAATGAACGATGAACGATAATAAGAGTGATTGATCTAATATCAGCTTTGAGGCTTTAAAATATAAAAAAAGAGGTCCAAATCTACTTGTTTATTTATAAAAAAAAATAATAATACAACAATAAGTCAAAATGCGATCTCTTAGACGAATACACGACAAAACGATGTGTGATAGATATTCGAATGGTGATATGAGGAAAGAATACAAGAGTGAGTAATAAAAATCTTTTATCACGCCATCTATGTACAAATAGTTGATATTAAGTATGATGAAAAGTATTTTATGATGGGAAATGATATAATTTTACAATGCAGAAGGTAGGTACTTGACTATATGTTGAGTCCGACGCCGGGCCCAAAAAACCTTAATCCGCCACTGCAAAGACAATAAATGAATCTTCGACAGATCCTACCAGAAGATTTACTGAACAAGATGAAAAGGATTCCCATACGAAAATGGAAATGAAATCAGTTTTTTGTGTTCATAGATAATAAGGAAATAAAATCTTTAGCCGACGGAAATGAAAGAAAAAGGACCCCATTTTACGTTTGACAGAACTCACTTGAAGTCGAGTCAAGAACTTCGTAATATTCCGCAAGTAGTAGTTATGTTATGTTACTTCTTTCGTTTATGTATTAATTTTAAATCAAACACAGATTTTTTGAGTCTACTAAGTTGTATTTTATTAACAAAAAACACATAAAAAATTATATTGTGACAATTGTTTCGCCTTGTTAGGGCATTATCAAACGAATGTCTAACAATAATGCCCTAACAAGGCGAAACAATTGTCACAATATAATTTTTTATGTGTTTTTTGTTAATAAAATACAACTTAGTAGACTCAAAAAATCTGTGTTTGATTTAAAATTAATACATAAATTAAAATGGAGTTCTACAAATTAAACGCCAAGTCAATAAATACTTCTTTCGTATTTCTATCAATCGTTTTTTTGAGTGGATAGTACTAATGTAAAAAAATATAAAAGTTATAAATAACATATTTATATTATTTTTTGACATCTCATCAAAGATGAAGAAGAATATGGAAGTCTGGGCATTTACGCGGCTGACGACCGTCATAGGCTGGTTTAAGTGATCACTTCACACACGTACATCTCACCAATAGATGTCTCTAGTGAAATTCTAGTGATTCAAGAACAAGGTTTCTAAATTGGTTCATTTATACAGAACTTCCAAGAATTTGAGTAGTGTGGTTGTCAATAATGGGTAGAATTGGTGAACGTTACACGTATGTTAAGTGATCACTTAAACTAGCCTAACACGGTCGTCAGCCCCGTAAATGCCCAGACTTCCATATTCTTCTTCATCTTTGACGAGATGTCAAAAAATAATAACATATTCATGGTTTAAAAAGTACTTTACCAAGTATAGATTAGTTATATAACGTATTGGAACCCCAGACTCACGATTCATATAATACAATATAACTATAGGTATATTTACTACCCATAAAAAAGAGAGAAGAAAGTTTTTTTTCCCGAAAATGCTTTTTCACGACGGAAAGAAAAGATATAAAAAAGTTGATTTTTGCCGAGAAAATCTCCGCTTAAGTAAATTTAGCATAAACATGTTTTATGTTTGTATTCATAAATCATTATGTAATATTATCAAGCCTCGACATAACTGCGCTCTATAGCACATTAAAAAGATTTTTCTGCGTACATTATTATTATTTTAATGGATAATTTAAAAGATGGATGTTTTTATTTAGAGATGAAAATTACCGCTGACATTTATTTAAAAATATTATCATAATAATAGCTTCATTCCAGCCAACAAATATGCAAAATATTTAAAATATTATGCATATTATATAAATTATCTAAAATAAAAAGCAAATAGAATCCTTATTAGTAACGGAGGACCCCACACTAAAAATGATATTAAAATTCTATATTTTCTTAAAATATGTTATTTACTGTTTCGGCATTCATTATGTGGTAAGACATGATTAGATTAGAATAAAACACTTTTTTTTACTATTTAAGTATTATTAAGATAACTACGACTTGTTTCGGAAGCTAACAGATGCTTCCATCTAAAGGTTTAAAAATAAAAGTTTATATTTAAAACCGTAGATGGGAGCTTTTGTAGCTTTCAAAACTTCTCGTAATAATATAATACTTAAGTCGTAAAAAACAAGTGTTTTATTTATAAATAAATATATAATTTTTTTGCTCCGTTGGTTGTCTAGTGTTTTGCAAGTCAAAATAAAGAAAAATATTACAAATTATCAAATCAATTATTGTTATAAAATCAGTATAGTAACAATAATATAATTCCTTATCATCACATAAACTGGCATTACGCAATAAATTTCTGACAGCAAGACTTAGTGATGTTTTATGAAATGTGTCAGAAAAGGACTTGAATTTTACTTGTAAAAACGCTTCCAGGCGTTTATGTAAATAAGATAAATAAATAAATCATTATACAAATGAAGTTCCACCAAATATTTTATACAAGTGGTAAATTAGTGGCAATCGAAAAAAAGACGGTTTATTATTCGAACTAATCAATAGTTTGCTGACAAGAAGTTTACACTTGACCGCCACTTGGCTTTACACTTGACCGCCACTTGGCTGACCAAGGCATGGTAAAATTTTCCGATTTGTTGACGTTGTTATTCGTGGATGATTAAACTGAGATTTCCTCATTGTTAGATAAATATCCAGTAGCTGTGTTTCACGCAAGTAGGTCAGACTTAGTATAATATCTCGTATATACACAACATACCATTTAGCAATAATTACCGAACAGAAACTCCAAAGTGGGATAGGCCTTAATATAAGACATCCAGGTATTTTCTTACGATTGCGGAAGATATGTGCAAAGGCACCAACTACAGAGGATAAACTCGCTTGAGTAACATGGACTAAATTATCTCCTAAATGCGTTTTAATGGAAATGACGAGTAGAAGAGACGAGCGGAGGATAGAGGCGGTGGAGACCGACTATAAAAGAAGCAATCCAATCATCACACAGATTGTAATCCACGAAGAAAAATTGAACTATGCATTGACTGAAATTTTTACGGGTCATGGAGCATTTTGATAACACCTATTCTGTTTTAAAATTAGACAAAACTCTACTAGTAAATTTGATACGACGTCATCAAAAGATGTCCCTAATTTAGTATGGATATGTCCAATTTTAGAAAAAGACTTTAATTGAAAACAGAATGTGCAAAAAAAAGGTATGCAGTTGACAAAAATTGATGAGGCAATAGGGCATAAAGAGCTATCATATTCAGTTGTGTCTATTTTGAAAATATGACAAGACGAAAAAGACAAATAAATGAGCTTTGTGACAAATCTTGATTGATATTGAATCCATTGTGTCTATTGTATTGTTATATCTATTGTATTTTTTTAAAGATCAACTTTATTTATTTAATTTTAACTTTACACGCCTACTTTAATTTTTTTATAATTTAAATGATTGTATATTTTTATGAACAAGTATGTGGAACAAGAATGTTTCAAGGCAACTAATAAATATTAAAATAACCCACGAAGAAAAATGTGTATAGTTTACAAATGGAAGATATTTTCATAAGAATTAAATAAGATAATATTATGAACAAGTGGTGAATTTGTGGCAATTGCTCCGTTACAAGAGACAGTTTATTATTGAAATTAACTAATCAATAGTTTGTTGACAAGAAGCTGTGTATCTGTTTACACTTGACCGCCACTTGGCTGATCGAGGCAATGTTTAATTTTACCGATTTGTTTACGTTGTTATTTGAGGATGATTAAACTTAGATTTCCTCCTTGTTGGTTAAATATCCAGTAGCTGTGTTTCATGCAAGTAGGTCAGACTTGGTATAATATATACACACAATATATAGCAATAATTACCGAACATAAACCCCAGGGTGGGTTGAAGAGGAAGGCTTGTATGAATTTTGATTGGACATTATGAAAATGTTGTCATTCAGAAATCGCCCGATGCTTGATATACACCCGAGTACGAATATGGAATAATTAATAAAACACGGAAATATTTATATATTCAGAAACTGCGTTACATCACAACTTTATGTATATTTCACAAAGCAATTAATTTATTTTAATTAACATCTTACGAGAACAGCACACTCTTGACTTACCGAAACACGCTTTTACAAAAGATTGAAACTATCAAATACAATATATTATAATTTTCCTTGAACGATTATAGGGTTTGCAGCATCATAAGAAATCATATAACTTGATTTATAAATGAAAAATTCTGTAATATTAACAATTCGTAAGCCTCGTTAACGTTCAGACTTCCATATTCTTAACTCAATATCTTATCATCTACGTTAAAATATAAATAAATTCAACAAAAAATGGAGCAAATCTAATATTTTTTACAAGGAAAAGTTGAACATACTCAAATATTTATATCAACATTTTATCTTAAAATCTATGAATTTTCTTAACATACAAAAAAAAAATCAGCGAAAAAAATAACGCTTGTAGTAATTTGATTTCCTAAAAAAAAGTACTTGGATCGTTTAGCCTTACTTCCCCCATTCATTGAATGAGTCAATATTTGAATTTATTTTCAGCAATTTATTATTGAAAGTAAAATATTTATAGATTTGAAATTAACTTTTGTGGACTAAAATGATGATTTTAATATAAAAATAAATCACTTAAACGCGACTGAATTTTTTAGTTTTATTAATATAAAAAACCAGAACTTGAAAATGTACTCACCAATTCCAGGTGAAAAAACAAACAGTTTGTACGAGTATTCACAATTTTTGATAAGATTATCTATTTTTCTCTAAACAGGTAAGGTATTTTCATAAAAAAAGTCCTATTATACATTTTTTACTTAAATTATTGTAAATTATTCAACAATATGGTTTAACCGTAATCATCCTTCTCATTCATTTAAGAATTGAAAAAATCCTTGAAAAAGTCTAATAAATTTAAATCGATTGTTAAATTATTAAATCAATATTTAATTCAATTATATAATTTGTTTTGTCATAAAAAATGTCTAAATGTTAATAGGTCTGTTGTACATTGTTGGTATTTATTATTGATTAAATTTGTATACAAATGAAATGAAGCCATAAACGGAGACATTAAACGTATTTTGCTCATTTCGAATGTCTTTGTTCCTGTCTGGTTGGCTTCAGCCTTCGTTCACTCGGTAATAAATCGTCTCTCGACAGGACCAGTTCCTCTGATTCCCAAAAGGGTTAAGTAAACACGGAGGCTGGTGGAGGGAGGCCTCACCCTTCGCGGGAATAAAATATTTATCGGTCTCTGCGTTGGAACAGTTAACGGTTAACTAAATCAAGAGTATTCAATGCTTATTGACACGCGTAATATGAAAGAGAATTGGCGGTTCTTCGAGTGCCTTTCATTAAATACCATTATGTTTTGCAGATTTCATACGAGAATATTCGCAAAGATAACTTTTAATTAAAGTTTGACTTTACTAATATGTAATGTTTAATGTCAGTATATTTATATGTATATATATATATATATATATATATATATATATATATATATATATATATATATATATATATATATATATATATATATATATGTATAAATATATATATGTATATATATATATATATATATATATATATATATATATATATATATATATATATATATATATATATATATATATATATATATATATATATATATATATATATATATATATATATATATATATATATATATATATATATATATATATATATATATATATATATATATATATACATATATACATATTTATATATATTTATATATATATATATATATATATATATATATATATATATATATATATATATATATATATATATATATATATATATATATATATATATATATATATATATATATATATATATATATATATATATATATATATATATATATATATATATATATATATATATATATATATATATATATATATATATATATATATATATATATATATATATATATATATATATATATATATATATATATATATATATATATATATATATATATATATATATATATATATATATATATATATATATATATATATATATATATATATATATATATATATATATATATATATATATATATATATATATATATATATATATATATATATATATATATATATATATATATATGTATATATATATATATATATTTATATCGACATATATTTAAATATATATTTATATATTTTTTTTTACACCCCCGCACCCCAATGGTGCATAGGACACTTTGTCGTATAAATGCAGTGTTATCTTGATCGTTAACACATGAAGGAAAGGTGATCAGCCCTCCGCTTTAGGTACTAGTCCAGGGTAGTATTGGATTTCAATATATCGCAGTGAAAAAATCACTTACATTTATTTTACCCCCCCTGGGAATCAAACCCGGGACCTCCAGAACGGTAGCCGAGCGTGCTGATCATTACACCACGGAGGCGAACACGTATACATAGATTGTTAGGCTTTTGTTTGCCGGTCATAAAAATAAAAATAAATCTTTGTAAATGCCTAGATATTCATATTCTAAAATGTCAATAAAAAACTCCTATGTTTAGATACAACGATTTGTATCCACATTAAAAAAATATGTTTTTGAGAAAATTCTAAATCATATGGTCAGGCATTTTTAGAATATCAGTCTTTTGATAAAATACTCAATATTGATCACATGTATGTTTTGAATTAACCGAGATAAACTAACATAGAGTTTACATTATATATATGCAGATGTAGCAGGGATTTCTTAAGTTTTCTTTCCTGTTGACCTCTGACGCGAATAAACCAGTAAAGGCCGACAATAGTCCCTGATAATCTTTCTGGTTTTTTGGTTTATTCTATTTTTGACAACTGCTACACAAAGTGTTAAAAATGTATGGATTGATTTGAGTGAAAGTAATATATCACTCACTCCTTTCAAGAACGTCAAAAATAAAAAAATCATCAATTTTCAATTGTGCATGTTTTCGGAATGCCCATATAATGTACTATATCCCAGCAAAAGAGGAATAATTTTTACTTAATATTTACCCGCTACAGGGCTGAAGGTGTTGTTTTTTGCATTTTGAAGAAAATGTATTGTTTAAATATATTTTTGAATAAACTAAATATTTTTCAAATGGAGAAAGAACCTTAAGGTTTTACTTAAAAATATCTGTTGCACAGTTAAAGGTTCAGTAAGTAGCATGGTATTTATTTTTAATACATTGTATTATGTTTTTAAACTTATCGTTCAAAAAAACGTTCTCCTGAGAAATCAAGTTTTTTTTATTTATTACGTTCTTGAAAGGAGTAAGCGATGTGTTGGCCATATAGTTATATTCGTATTATGTTTTTTTGGTATATTAAGACACTTCAGCAAAATAATTGCAGGAATAACCGAATATTTTTTCAGAGTACGTAAATGTGAGTGAAAATAAAAATAAAATCTATATTTTGCAGAAATGTTGCATAAAATTCAATCATTGACAATTCTCAAATAAAGTTTGTTTTCAGAAAATTGTTTTCAGATAATTTCCCGAAGTCAACAGAGTGTAAGATTATTTTTTATGCGAGTCGGATAAAATAAATATACAGGCTCTTCAAAAATCATTGAATTTTTTTACTCACCTTTTGCTTGGTAAATTTCACGCAGGATGGTAAAAAAAGGTTTGGAATGAAAAGTCCTTAGAAAAATGTACAATAAACAAATCAACATATGTATAATTAATATATATTTATAGTTAAAAAAATAAATTTGGAAAATTTAAACATCGTCATATTTCGTATAATTTTGTAATATATAAATACCTCATGGGCGCTTCAATATGATTGAATAAGGGTTAAGAATATGCAAAAATGATTTAGAAAACAAATGCATTTTTTACTGTATAAGAATCGACTTTGTTTGTAACCAGTTTTAAAACATAAAGTTGTTTTATTTAATAATGTTAATAAAATGTGCCACATTCAAGGAAAAAATTTGCGTTTTTGTTTTTTTTTCTAAAAACCTCCTTTTTTTCACTATTTCTAACCTCTTTTTATTTAGTAGAAGCAGTGGAAGATCGAGAAAACTTAGCATGTTCAGTATTTGAAATACTTGAAAGTGGTCAGGTCAGGACTTGGAACCATCAGTGGGTTTTATGAGGAGATATGGAAGAGGTCAAGATTGTTTGCAAAGACAGATAGGTTGCAAAGACAGATTTTTCAGTGGATCGTTTTTAAAGTTTAAAAATATGTTGAAATGTTCTAAAAATAAATATCAAGCCACTAATTGAACTTTTTTACAGTGCAACAGATCTTTTTAGGTAAAACCTGAATGTTTTTTTTTCCATTTGAAAAATATTGAGTATATTTAAAAAAATAATTAAGCAATACTTTTTCTTCAAAATGCAAAAAAAATATTTTTTGTCCTATAGCAGGAAAATGTTAAGTTAAAAATATCCCGTTTTTCTGGGATAAAGTACATTTTCTGGGCATTCCGAACTGAATATTGACAATTTTTTTATGTTTGACATTGTTGAAAGGAGTGAGCGATATGAACAATGCTTTAAAAATATAAAATACTTTCATTTTTATTTATAAAGTAAAATACTACTGATATTTCATATAAAGTTAATGTAATTTTTTACTTGATAAGAAGGAAGACTAGGAAAAAGTTCATTTGTAGAACTAATTAAATAATTAACGAGTGCAGTGACTAAAGTGGGGATGACGCAGCCGTCTGGGTGGTTTTGTAAGCCTCACAACCAGTTTTCAGTACATCTCTGCACACGAATGTGTGACGCGAGTGTCTTACCACGACTAGTTTAATTTGGTTCACACTAATGAGAGTCGAGATCCGGAGAGAGACATCTTTTGTCACAGTTTGTACTATTAACACACTGATCTGTTTAACGAATTTTACATATCGTTATGTGATTGTAACGAATCTTCCGGCAGACACTCGTAAGGGGCAATTTTTTGGTACGTTATATCAAAATACAAATTATAGTAAAACCTAAAAGTGCATAAATATTTTTATATTCATCAGTAAATAATAAAACAAAACTTTTATTTTATATTTAAATGAAATACTTTTTCATATGTGTTTTAAAAATGCGAATCATTATGTAGAAAAATGATATTTAATCTAAATTCTCTAGTTAAAAGTTTGCGACACTTGTTATGGCACCAAAACTGAATCTATATATCGTAGTTATACAGGAGAAAGTGACCAAGTGCATTTCTTACAAAAACATGATCATTGAGTATTTGACATCTTACAACGTTTATATTGCCCTGAAAAAATCACAAAGGATTTAAAACTTAGAAGTATAATATATTGACTTATTGAAAATGACTAACTGTATTGATATTTATTTTCTTGCCAAGTAAAAGTAAATTAAATGGCCCTCCTGAACATGTTACGTTTTGTTAGTTGGTCACTTTCTCCTATACGACAACGATATCTGTATAAATAAAAAAAATATTTTTAGTTTTTTTAAATCCAAAATGTTTTCAAACTATTAATGATATTCGATAGCCCGCAACTTGATTCATCAAGCGAGTGTTTTTGCCTAGAATTTTCACACATAAATTACATGAAATTATAGTGACTTTGAACATAAAGAGTAAATCCACTCACAAGTAGGCTATGAAACTTATAAAGTTGAAGCCTGAGTAGGGACATGATAAACGGTGTTGTATAAGCCGTAGCTAGACTTCAGAGTCACTTGGACGTTAGGTTATAAAAAAATATAAAAAAGCAACTTCATTCATGTACCTACATATACTATTAATGAGACTTTTTTTTCATTGCATTCGATTGGATTTTTTGTCCATTTTATCCGAAGTTCGTTGAATATAGGTCCATTATATCGAGGTTTTACTGTACTTTTATCTGTGGAGTAACCAAGAAAATGAACACAATAATTTGTTCGTTACTTCCATCACCCGCGCCCCGTTGTCTGCGCCAGATGTCTTGAATCCACAATTCAAAAAGTTTTAACGATTCTTTTTATGGCGAATTGCAGACTCGTTCTTACATCGGATAAAAAGTTTACATCGATAAAATTTTATGTCATTGGAAAAATTCTCAAGCGACGCTGTCAAAATATGTTTTCGAGTCCATGACAAATGCACACACTGGGAAATTTGTAAACAATTCGGTAAACTTGTACTGATACATTCAAAAATTTAAATCGTAGATACTTTTACATGTCGTAGATTTTGAAATCGTATTTCATAGATGTTTGAAATCTCAATTTATCAATGCCTTGTAAGATAAAACAGTCGAATCAAATGTAATGGAAAATCATAAATCCTCCTAGATAACAAGGCATTAAAATAATAATTCCGATTAATTCATAAAACATTATTTTGACTATATTTTTGTAATTGTAAGTTTATGAAACTAATCGTGTGTAATAGTCGTGTGAAATAAAAAAAGTGGTTTTGCAAGTGTTCAATCATAAAAAAATAAATAATAATTAACATGTCATTTTCCAAAGTTAATGCCGAATCAATAAATAATATGGCATCATTTTCGTAAAATGCTTTCAAGGGAGCTGCGCTGTGATATTAAATGATTTTTCTAACATTGACATAGTGTTTTCTTGGACGAAACAAAAATAAAAGTTAATTAAAAATAGTTAATTTTCTCTTAGAAAGAACGTCAGATTGCCTGGTCAAATTAGTAAAGAGAAATATGCAAGATCCAAGACGTCGTTAGGTGGGGAAGAAAACGAAGAAGACAATGCTATGCGCAATGCGCATGTAAGGAGATTGGAACCATCTAGACTCTTCACATTGCACTAGACGGCCAACCCCAAGGTAGATGACTCCCGGGCAGATCACCAAATAGATGGATTGACAGCTGAAAATCAACATCTCAGGAGGCTAATCTCTCTTAAAAACAATCCATAAGGCCTACACCAAGCAGAAGGAGATGTAAAAGATGAACAAGAAGAAGAAGAAGAAAAAGAAGAAAAAGAAGAAGAAGAAGAAGTAGTTTTCATCGGGTTTTTAAGCATTTTCTTGGCGGTTGTATTTATTTAAAGCATTATCGTATTATATTTACCCAAAATTTTGCACGGTTAATCTGTTAGCGTGGTGATGGTAAAATTCAATTTATCGGTGCAAATCCGGCATACTGAAAAGTCTGAAAGGGTGAAGTAAATTTTTGACGGCACTGAAATATGGTGAAATTCACCCATTGTCCGAAGAACATGCAGCGGCATACCGACGCTACATACCAGTACTTTATGGTACTCTGGTACACCGTGGAGCATTACTCTGTTATTTAGTAGCCATTAATCTTTATGACGTTTACTTCCTGAAATAAGATCCATTGTAAAAGTGAACTCGGAAAATAAATTTGGTCCTACGTGTACGGTAGAAATTTGGAATAGAAAATTAAAGAAATTTAATTTTCTTTCTTCATTCATGAGGCAGTAGCCAGAAAGCATGTTTGACCTTTATCCAAATTTATGCTTATACTTTATTAAAATTTTATTTTCATTTTATTTAAATAAAGTATAAATAAATTATAAGCATAAATTAAAATTTATTTAATTTAAGCTTATACTTTATTTAAATTTTATTTTTATTCTTATGTCATGATTTAATACTATTTTCAACAATTTAAAAGTAGGATTTTGCATTAAAACAAATGAATTATATTTATCGTTCTTTAGAAAATTTTCGTTTGTACGGGAGTGAAGCATGGAATTAGAAAAAAAACATGAAAGTAGATGAATGTGCGGCAAAACGTTGTAAGATAGGGGTTCAAATATTAAAATAGTTAAAAAATGCATTATTAATATTATTAATATGTTATATATATATATATATATATATATATATATATATATATATATATATATATATATATATATATATATATATATATATATATATATATATATATATATATATATATATATATATATATATATATATATATATATATATATATATATATATATATATATATATATATATATATATATATATATATATATATATATATATATATATATATATATATATATATATATATATATATATATATATATATATATATATATATATATATATATATATATATATATATATATATGTATATATATAAATATATATATATATATATATATATATATATATATATATATATATATATATATATATATATATATATATATATATTATATATATATATATATATATATATATATATATATATATATATATATATATATATATATATATATATATATATATATATATATATATATATATATATATATATATATATATATATATATATATATATATATATATATATATATATATATATATATATATATATATATATATATATATATATTTATACATATATATATATATATATATATATATATATATATATATATTTATATATATATATATATATATATATTTATACATATATATATATATATATATATATATATATATATATATATATATATATATATATATATATATATATATATATATATATATATATATATATATATATATATATATATATATATATATATATATTAAACTATAATGTTTTTTATTGAGCAGAAACCTTTCACATGTAAGGTCTGAATCCCGGATTATAATCATATACATGAGAAACGCTAGAAAATATCCTTTTAATTTTTATATTTCAGCTTATAATATGAACCGTATTTAATTTACATCATTTCAAGTGTTTCCAAATACTTGTGAACAAGTATTTAAACACGCTTAAAATGTTGAAATAATTTTTTTGTTTGGCTGTGCAATCTAATAATTAAAGTAGTAAAAACTGTTTAAAAAATCTTAAAATGGTAGCGTCTGAAAATCAGTAAAATACGATATATATTGTGTAAAAAACAGATTCCTATTACTATGTTTTTTTCCGTACCAAATCTCTATTTACACAGGATGAAATAATAATTACTTTGGACTTGGCTGAAATAGCTCAACAAATTTTCGTAAAAGGAATTATCGAAAGAATGTAAACATGCCTATAACGTATCTAATTGTACTTTTACAGGCACTAATGTACTCAGAATTAACATTTTATGATTATTTATGACGGAATAAAAGCGTTTGTTCTCAATTTAGTGCTTTACCCATTAAGAACAAGAAAACTCGGCGAACAATACAGAACGGAATAAAACGCTTTTAGCTTTATTTTGATAATTTTCATTTTTTTTCAAATCCCTTGTTAATGAGAAAAAAAAATCTTCAAATACACTATAATTGAATTAACACTATACCTCTTAAAATTGTTATCATGATACATGTAAAATTATAAATAAAACACTATATTTATAGTTTTTTATTCACTAAAAAGGTAATTTCAATTTTTTTTACTGTTTTTTTTTCCTTCATTTCTTCAGTTAGCTTTTATTTTATTTAACACAAACTTTTATTCACACTTAATTTACATGATATATACATAAGTATTTCATATTTGCATCTTCATACAGTACGCAAAACATTTATTTTCAATTTCTTTCAGACTCTTTTCATTCCTCATTCACATTTAATCATGTCTTACCACAAAGTGAATGCCGAAACAATAAATAACAAATGATAAATTTATTTCAAGTAAAAAATTTAATAAAAAATTTCAAGTCAAATAAAAAAGGTGAGAATATAGAAATCTTTGGACACTAAAAGGGTAAGGAACCTTTCACGGCTGGCTTAAGTAATCAATTAACATGTGAGAAAATGGAATCGCTAGGATTTTTTTTGCTCTTTAATGATCATCGTTTTTATTTTTCTTCTAACTCTTACCCGCACCCGATAGTGCATAGGGCACTGTATCGTATTGGCGCAGTGTTATCTTGATCGTTACTGACATAAAGACAAGGTCATCACTCATGCGCTTTTGGGAACAGACCAGACAGAGGGGTAATATTAAATAAATATTATTTGATATTATATAAATTTATAAAACCCTTATCCGCACCCCAATGATGCATAGGGCACTGCTTCATATAAACGCAGTGTTATCTTGATCGTTTACACATGAAGGAAAGGTGATCAGCCCTCCGCTTCAGGTACCAGTCCAGGGTTATATTAAATAAATATTACAGTGTAAAAATCACTTTTTATATATTTAACCCCCCATGGGAATCGAACCCGAGACCTCCGGAACGGTAGCCGAGCGTGCTGACGATAACTCTACGGAGGCGGACTTGATATTATATAATGTAATACATATAGTAAATGTATCCATGAAATAAATATGTACCTATGAATGTATAAATGTATCTATGAAATAAATAAATTATTTATATAAAAAAAAATATATAGTGTAACATCACTAACATTTATTAATTATTTTTCCCCCCCTTGACTGGGAATCGAACCCAAGACCTCCAACACAGTAATTAAACTCACATCAGAAAAGTTTTGGTTTTAATTGAAAAGTTGCATTTAAAAAATATATAAATTTGATATTTGATTCGGTTGTATTAATTTTACAACCGACTGAGTTAGTCAACAAGGTCCACTTGGAACAATACGATGGTTAGGGTTATCCAAGGGATGATTTAAGCACCGGATATGGGACGTCTTCCATTAGGACAAAAACAATAGCTCCTTCCGGTTTGAAATTGACACCCAGAAGGGACGAGCGGTAATCACCAAGATAAATATTCCTGATTAATTCTCCGCGTCTGTATTTTATGACTGAATAACCTATGATAGTTAGGCTCTTGAATATAACGAGGGTTTTCATTTAGTTGGTGAATTATTACACCAACGTATATAAAACACGTAAACTTCTGTTTTAATGTTTAAATATATAAACACCATTAGCCAAAGCAAATATGGTATTTTAATATCAAGGATAACGTTTATGATTGTAATTATGTCACTGTAAATGTATTATATAAAGATTAAGTCATGAAGTAAAAAATATCAATGTTTTTTGCCGACACTTAGAGGAAAATTTTATAAATTTAAAAAAATAAATAAAAACACACACTTTGTCTTTAACCACTTACATTTGTGGTACTTTTATTATTGTGGTACCGGTGGTCTTCATGGCAGAGGTATGTCCGCCTCCGTAGTGTTATGGTCAGCACGCTCGGCTATTGTACTGGAGGTCCCGGGTTCGATTCCCAGGGGGGGGTCAAATAAATATATGTGATTTTTTTTACTCTAATATTTATTCAATATTACCCTGGACTGGTACCTGAAGCGGATAGCTGATCACCTTTCCTTCATGTGTAAACGATCAAGATAACACTGCGTTTATATGATGCAGTGCCCTATGCACCATCGGGGTTCAGATAAGGGTTTGAAGGTGGTCTTCATAAGCAAGGTAAGTATTTGTAGAAACCAGTTGGAATTAATGTGTCAAAAATAAAAGTGGTTTAAAACAGCGATTGTGTTACATAGAGTTTATATAAATATGTGATTCACTCATATTGAGTTTATATAAAATTGTAATATTTTAAATATCCTCTCAATTTTTTATCGCAAAAAGATGTAATACTCGTTTGCCACACCTACCCAGTATAATTCACGGTGATAAACATTACAAAATTAAAGATTCATAAAATTGTCATACTCTATGAAATAGAAAAAAAAAGTTTTTACTGTGGAAACTTTCAAGCTTTTTTTATTTTATATTCATCTCCATAGTGTACATACTGCGTTAAGCTACCGTATTAGATGTCCCGGGTTCGATTCCCAGGGGGGGTCAATATAAATATATAAAAAATCACTCCAATATCTATTTGATATTACTCTATACTGGCACCTGTAGCATAAGACTGATCACTTTACTATTACATTATTGACAATCAACTTAATATTGCATCAATTTCATGCAGTACTTTATGCACCAGTAGTTGTAGATGAGGATATAAGGAGGAAGAAACTTTGATCCCCTACTTTTAATTAGATTTAATTTTTAAGTGTTAAAAAAGGACATTACTGTCGCATTTATCCTATTCGACTTTTAAATACATTAAAAACAGTATGCAATATTAAAATATTACTTTTAATCAATAATTATATGATTAATTGATTAGGCAGTCACTTCGTAGTAAAATCTATCCATTTTAAATTTGTGTTTTACTAAGAAAATACCACGATTTCTTAAAATCTATTGTGAAACATGTTTCGATGCAATCCGTAACAATACGGTGTTGAAAATGATGCGGAATACATCAAAAACCGTGTCACGATAAATTTTAAGTTTTTTTTTACCACGTAAAAAAAAGAAATATTTTGAAAGTATTTGATAAAGAGAAAAATTCAACATCAGTATTAAAGTATTTGATAAAGTTTTTCGAAAACTGTTGATTTGAAAATAAGCAAATCGCATTCACAAAGCGTGTAAATTGTTTATAAATTGGATGCAACGTATCAGAGCATGGTGGGATTTCACATTTAATCCAAAAGTCACAGTGAATCAAACATTTTTTGTAAACGGAAGCCTCAAATTAATTTTCCACTTTTGGAAAAATTAAATTGAGTGTAAAACCGTGCAAATTGGCGTTGCATACAAATGTAGTCTGTGCGAAGCGGGCTTTGATCATATCACACTTTGTACAGGGTGGCGCAAAAATAATCACCCTATCGGAAAATGTTATATTTTTTGGTGGCATGTTCAAATGGCGTCGTACGTCAATCGTTTTTGACATTTGTAAACAAAACAGCTTCAGTGTACAAACAAACGTACAAATGACGCAAAATCAACAGCCCATTTTTATTATTGAATAGCTTTTTTACTAAATAAAAAATGATTTTGAGAAATGAAAATCTTTTCTTGAATGTTTTTTGCAGATACTTTGTGGCACATTTTATAAACGTTATAAAATAAAACAACTTTATTTTTATCACTTTTTATTGGTACACTTTATCCAACCGGTTTCGACAAGAACCTATGTTTTAGAATTTAGTACATAAACCCTGATGATGACAAGGTTCTTGTCGAAACCAGTTGGATAAAGTGTACCAATAATAAGTGGTTAAAACAAAGATGTGTCATTTTATAAAGTTTATGATAATCTTTATTTTGGTCTTATCACTTTTTCTGTTAAGTGGAAAAGATGATATCCGTCTAGTGGCTGCCGCCAGTGTTGATATAAATCTGTGCCCATTTCATCCATTTGTTTGGAAACTGCAGCTTTTTTTTCACAATTGTCAAATATGATTGACATACCACGCCATTTGCAAAACTTATAACATCTTCCGATTGGGTGATTAATTTTGCGCCACCCTGTATGTAGATAGCGCTACACACTATATACTTTGTAAACCTAATGAGCTAACATGCTAACGATGCATATTTTCAAATGGTTTGCAAAAGTTTTAATGAACTTCTGTCGCGTTGACCCCAATGACAGGATTTTGGTTACAAAGCTTTTAATAATTATGTCCATGCTGAAAAAACATATATAATCATAACTGCCTGTAAAGCTAACAATCTTTAAGTTTTTGTTTAATTTTTTTTAAAAGTGTGGTTGTCAATCATGAGTTGAATGGTGAATGTTACATGTGTGTAAAATGATCCGATCATATGCCCTGTAAAAATCAGACCTCCATATTCTTCTTCATCTATGAAAGATATGTGAAAAATGTTAAAATAACTCCTAATTTGAGAGAACCTAGATTATATTGCGACATACTAAATGTCCCAGGTTCGATTCCCAGGGGGTTTAAAATACATTTAAGTGATTTTTAATCTCATATTTATAAATATTACCCTGGACTGGTACAAGAAGCGCAGGACTGACATATATATATATATATATATATATATATATATATATATATATATATATATATATATATATATATATATATATATATATATATATATATATATATGACGCTCTATAAAAAAATACAAAGACCATGTTAGAAAAATTTATGTTAAAAAGAGTATGTTATGTATTGCAGTGTTTAAATTGGAAGCTGTTGAGCCGCGTTTCCTCGTATCTTATAAATATTACCAAGTAACAAGACCGGAAGTCTTCCCGGAACGAACTAAGAATACCCGATGAACAGGAAGTGTGTGCAGCTCACCATTGCATTGTCGTTAACGTGGTTATGGAAGACACGTTAGGACGCAGCAAGATGGCGCCTAACTTGATAAGACACAAAAGGAAAAAAGGGTCCAGTGAGGAGAACGTTATGGAGAAAATGACGTTAAAATTGCGTTAACAAAGTGCCATTTACTAAAAAGAGATATTTTATTTTCAACTGTGTTATTTCTTATAACATTTTATATTTTAAACTTTAAAAAGTTTATTTCTTTGTTCGACAGTCAGTCTTGGTTTTTCGTTGTTGTTCAAGCGGTGATAAACTAAAATATGATTTACATATTGATTCAGCAGTCACTTTGTGGTAATATCTATCAATTTTCAATTTTTGTTTTGCTTGGCCAACAGCACTATTTAACTAACTAATTAACCATCACGCCGCTTCTCCGCAGGGGTAGGCAGAGAGAATCGAACGCCACACCAATCTGTCTTTGCAAAAATTCTTCGCGTCTTCTACATTCATGCATCTAGTCATACATACTCGACGATTATTACGACTCCTGACCCGGCCACTTGCAAGTATTTGACATACCTGATTGTGCCAAGTTTTCCTCGGTCTTCTTCTGCTTCTTTTTTCCAACTATTTCTTATAATATTTCTAATAATTTATATCACAGCACTATTTCTTATAATTTATTATGAAATGTATTTCGATACATTCCGCATCATTTTTATCTTATATCATTTTATTTTATTTCATTTTTCATACGGTGTTTAAAAATGATAGTGTGTAGTAGGTACACCAAAACACGTGTTGCAATAGATTTTGAAAAAAAGTAGTTTTTATCAAGTAAAACTCAAATTAAAGAAAGAGTTTATTATATTGAGCTCTAAATACATTAAAACATGACTCTGAAAAGAAAATTTGCAATGTTTGTTTAGTTTAAAAAAAAAACACTCTTTATTAGATTCAAGTTTTGAACTGATATTTCTTGATGGCATTGCATTTTATAAAATAAAATAACAATAATGTGTACTTATGCATACACAATATTTTGAGTGTGTCAAAACACTCTTTCACAGATCTAGGTTTAATCTTTGAAAGGGTAATTTTTAATTTTTGTGTGTATGATTATAAGTCCTATAAATACCCAGACTTCCAATTCTTCTTCATCTATGTTGAGATGTAAAAATATAAATCAGGATTTTGTTCAAATATAATAAAATATTATCATGAATTAAGTTTATATATTTTTTACAATTTAATTATATAAAAAAAACGTTATGCGTTATAAAAAATGTGTTTTTTTCACACTTATTTTATTTGACCAGTGGCTGTGCTTTGTCGTTACAAGTCTGATAATATAAACTCACTCACTAGTCAAATAAAACAAATTAAAAAAAAAAACTGTTATTTTATTATATTTAGTTACGAGGTTAAAATATTCAGAATTTATTATTCAATTAAGACTGGTACGACGGACATTTTCGTATTAACTGATGCAATGTGCTGCAGTGCAGTACATTTCTGAACTAATCAAGTAACATTAATACAACGACTAACTCCGGTTACGAAGTTACGTTAAATGGCGTTATTTCACCGCAATTTGTATGCGAATTTTGTTTAGTCCATTTGAACTCATTATGATAGATAAGTAAACTTAACCCTTGATTTGAAAGGAGATTATTTGGTAACTTTTGACTAGGATGGGTAATGAAAGGGTTAGCGGATATATACTTAAGAAGTACCGTAGAACAAGGCTACTTGAACTTTGATGTATTACTTGAGCCCAGTACAAAAAAAAAATTAAATCTGTATTTGGTCTGAAAAATTAACGTATCGTGACAATAAGTGTCAGCTGTCAGGGAAACAATGAACCATGGTGATACGTTTATTATTGTAGACCAAATAAAGATCTATTTTTTTTGTACTGGGCTCAAGTAGCACATCAAAGTTTAAGTATCCCCGTTCTACGGTACCAGGATTGCTAGCGTTGTATAAATCATAATAATATACTACAGAGATAATATACTATAGAGATGAAACAAAACACAAGAATTTACAAAAAAACTAAACTTAATTTCTTGGTTAAAAAAAAGATGAATTTCATCAATATAAATATAATTCTTCATGTATTTGTCAATTTTTTTTATTGATATCCCAATAAATGATTTGCTTTAAAAAAAGAATAATATTTAATTCAATTAAATTCAGGAAGTCAATATATTTTACAAAAGCTCATACTTTTATGGTATGTAATTGTACCATAATATAATTCGAGTTAATAATACAAACATAATTTTATCCTTTAAATAATTAAAATAGAATTGAAAGTTGTATAAAGAAGAGAAAATAATCTACATGCCTTTTATTTTGGAGAAAGTTTGTTTTAATAGTGACCTCAAGTGATTAAAAAAAAGTTTAAATTTTAGCAATATTTGAAACGGTGTATATAACAACATTGTTGATCGTTTTTCTCACATATATCTCAGAAACCCGTTTCAACAAAATTCAAATTGTTGTAAACCAAAACCCCCTTTCATTGAAGTAGGTAAGACACACGTGAACTCTAAAATTTGCTTAGATTTTATATAATTTAAGATACTATCACAATTTTTCAAATAAAAAAAAATGCTTGGGATTTATAGGTATAACGTTTCATTAATTTATTCGGCAGTCACTTTGTGGTAATATCTTCTTCTTCTTCTTCTTTACGAGCCATCTGACCTCTATTGCTGGATACAGACTTCTTCCTTTTCTTTCCATTTACATTGGTTGCTGCTTGCAGCCGGTTTTTACTCCCCACAGCGACAATATGCCAAACTCCTTCCAAAACAAACGACGTGGTAATATATATAAATTTTAAATTAAAATTTTACTTGGTAAATACCATTATTTCTTGGAAATCAATTAAGACACGTGTTTCCAATGTATTCAGCATACTTATCAAACAGCGTTTTATAAACGGATATATTGATAAAAAAAAAGACTTTCATATGCAGTTTTTACCCCCCACAGCGATAATATGCCAAACTCCTTTCAAAACAAACAATGTGGTAATATCTATCTATTTTAAATTGAAATTTTACTTGGTTAATACCATTAGTTATTAAAAATCAATTATGAAACGTGTTTCCAATACATTCCGCATACTTATCAAATACCATATTTTAAACGGATATATTGATAAAAAAAACTTCCATATGCATGTACTCGTACATATACATAGTAATGTACGTACTTAAGTATATAATTTTATATTAAAGCGAAAATGGTCCCAAAGCAGATTAAGTACTGTAATCCATCAGAATTGAGCAAAAATTGAATATGGAAATGTTAAAAGTGAGGTTTAAACGGGAAAGTGTCAGTCGAGTACAAAGCCCGAATGTGTTGGTATGATGGATGGCGTGGAGGTAGTTCTTGTACCCCTTAAGTGAGAAGGTATTGACTAACTCCAACTTAGGTGTCAGTCACATTTGATTATCAAATGTGATGATCGTGTTCATTGCGTGGGTGGCAAACAGGGTTGCCATATTTTATCGATTTCCTGTTGAGTCAGTATCAAGATCTTAAAAGATCGTTAGGGCCCAGTTTATCAAAAAAAAAATACTTAAAAAATTGTTGGTCTTCTTCTTCCTGGCTCCATCCCAACTTATCGTCTTTGTAGTCTATCGGGGTCAACTCTCCTCGTCCTTCTATCATTGACAGTATATATGTATAAATATATATATTTATATATATTTATATATATATATATATATATATATATATATATATATATATATATATATATATATATATATATATATATATATATATATATATATATATATATATATATATATATATATATATATATATATATATATATATATATATATATATATATATATATATATATATATATATATATATATATATATATATATATATATATATATATATATATATATATATATATATATATATATATATATATATATATATATATACGTTCTGATATAACGTTTCTTTCTTAGCTGACTATTTTAAGTGACTTTTAAACGTTGTTACGTAGAAAGTTTTGACCGTGTATATGCCTTTTTTATTACTTTGAATATTTCATTCGTATAAAAAAAAAACTGTGAAAATTGTACAAATGCAGATAAGGCAAATACAAATTCGTATCTTTTGTTTTGTGATGTATTGGTGATGGCCACACACATTGAATTAAATACTTAAACTAAGATTCTGATTCAAGTAGAATTATACGCGTACCATAAACCCCGACTCGTACATTAATAATCTTGTGACAATATTTGCGTTAGTTTCACGGACAAAAACCAAATATTTCACTTAGAAAATTGTCAAATCAATCTAAAACAAACGCAAAGCCTGGCTACGGAAACGAAATTGTGGTAAGCGAGATTGGAATGGTTTAGTTATCCGTATAAATTAAATGGTATTAACCCAATCCTGACGAGCTTTTTTCATCAATTTTTTTAATAAATTTTCGATGTATTATTATAAGAAAAAGAAAAATTGCTCCAAGAAAATTTTCCTTTTTATTATTATTTGTGATTCAATAATTTTGCTATCCCAATTTCTGCAAAGCTCGAAAAAGAAGCCCGAAAAGTTCGAAAAAATGGTTTCATATAGAACATTAGATAAATGTAAAGTCAAAAGTACTCTATAGTACTATTTAATAAAAACTATATTTTTTTTCTACATTTATTTTATTTGACCAGACATTATTAGACTGGTGATTACGACGAAACTTGGTCACTAGTCAAATAAAATGTATAGAGAAAAATTATATTGATGTTATTATTATTTTTTAAATAAAAGAGTAAAATTACTATTTGACATCTCATCAAAGATGAAGAAGAATATGAAAGTCTTGGCATTTACAGGGCTGACGACCGTCATAGGCTGCTAAAAGTGATCACTTTACACACGTCAGCCCTGTAAATGCCCAGACTTCCATATTCTTCTTCATCTTTGATGAGTTGTCAAAGAGTAATATGAACGTAACTTCTGTAATTGCAGATAATCCAGATTTTGTGAACAAGTATTTAAAAATAGAGTTATACTTATGTTTTTATAATTTACAAAAATACTTAAAATTTCACACTTTTTCTGTGAGCCTCAGCGGCCCATTATAAAAAAAAGTTATTAAATTGTGGTTTGAAATCAGAAACTCTGACTCAAGAGTCGGCGACACTAACCACGGGACCACAACCCGACTATTACATAAAATGCAGTTTTACCAAGAAATGTCAGAACAAAATTTAAATCGAATTAAAATTACTCTTTGATATTGAAAATCTGTTTGTTGCGCATGTTTTCTTTTTAATATGTGTTTATTATTTTTTTTTGCTGTTGCTTTATTGCACTTATTTTAACTTTATTGCTCTTCTTAACTTTTATTTCATTTTATTCTTGCTTTTTACTTTTAACTCTTTTAACCCTTGAGAAATTTTGTAATTGGAATGTTACACTTATGTGTTTTTTGTAACTTATGATTGTAAATTTATTTATGTAAATGTTCTGTTGAAGCAGAGTGAACGCTGTTGAAATGCGCTCCCTCAGACGAATGTGTAAAAAATCGTTGTATGACAGAATTAAAAACGAAGATATAAGAAAGGAATGTAAGGCTGAACGAGGAATAATTGAAAAGATTAGCAAGAGTTCATTACGGTGGTATGGACATGAGGAGCGAATGAATAACGAGAGAATGATTAAGAAAATATATGTGGCAAATGCGAGAGGGAAAACAGAACGAGGATGACCGAAAAAGACTTGGCACGATCAGATCAAGCGGAAACTAAAATCTGGCCGTGTCAAAAGTCTGCGTAATCGGAGGGTATGTATGACTAGATGTATAGATGTGAAAGAGGCGAGGAGTGTATGTCAGGACAGAAGAGTGTGGCGTTCCATCCTCTCTGCTTACCCCTGTGGAGAAACGGCGTGATGGTAGTAGTAGTAGTGGTAGTAGTTCTGTTAAAATTCCAAATAAATAAAATAAAATGTTAAAAATGCTAAATGACATAGTCCAGCAGCATGTTGTCCACCATTTACATTTTTTTGTATTGCGTGTGTTGCTGTTATAGCGGATATGCCTAATATGGTGAATAGACTGCCAATGCCGTTGTGGTTCCATACGGAACGGGTTAACGGAATGGGTTAAAGAGACGACATCTCTGGAGATATGGGATGATGAAGTGGCCTTGGGGCTGGGTTTGGGGGTCGAGGGTGGCCTAGCGTGGGAGGGGAGGGAGGCGTAATGCTCGACAGGGTTTAGTAAATTCAATTATATTCAGACACAAGCATGATGCCAAATCAAAACCAGTACATCTCGATAAACAAGATCCCCGAAATTAATTATTATATCATCCTGGAATAATATTGTACTAACGGTATTTACCTACATGATACTTAATATCCATGGATCTTATATCATACGTCACGTGCGTATAAATATACAATAATATTTTGAAGAATCTGTCATTTCAGATGTAACATACATCGTATTACATCATAATTAATTTTCTCAAATACGGGATGTTGAAAATAAAAATACTAACAATATTTTTACAAGGTAATTATGAATTATTGAAGCTTTATCCGCACTCAATGGTGCATAGGGCACTACGTTGTATCAACGCCGTATTATTTTGATCGTTAATTTCATGAAGGTTGTGTGATTAGTCCTGCGCTTCTTGTACTAATTCAGGGTGATATTAAATATATCATTCACTTCTTTCAACAACGTCGTATATCAAATAAACTTGATTTTTCAGGAGACCGTTTTTAAAGTTTAAAAATATTATAAAATGTTTTTAAAATAAATATCTACCACTTATTGAACTTTTAACTGTGCAACAGATCTTTTTAGGTAAAACCTGAATGTTTTTTCTCTATTTGAAAAATACAAGTATATTTACAAAAATAATTAAACAATACATTTTCTTCAAAATGCAAAAACAACACTTTCTGCCCTGTAGCGGGTAAATATTGTGCTAAAAATTTGCCGCTTTTGCCGGGATATAGTACATTTTCTGGGCATTCCGAAAACATGCACAACTGAAAATTTACGATTTTTGATATATGACGTTATTGAAAGGAGTGAGCGATATGTGAGTAAAAATTATCACATTTTTTTACCCCTGAGAATCGAACCCGGGGCCTTCAGCACAGTAAACATATTCTACGTAGTGAGAAGGTTAGTGTGGAAGGCTATCGTCTATATTTTCACTCTCACATGTATTTAATATAACCTTAAATTGGTACAAGAAATGCAGGAGTGATCACATTTCTTCATGTAATCAACGATCAAAATAATACTGTGTTGATACAATGTAGTGCATTATGCATTATTGGTTGTAGAGAAGAAGAATATATATACATATATGAAAAATTATTAATGCACTTGTATACTAGGCATGACTTTTAATCAAAAATATTATATTTTTAATATGTATATTGAAATCCTGAACGCTTCGGTTGAAAAATGGCTCGGTTAGAATCAAAAACTGAATTTCGGGCTGCAACTGAAATTTTGGATCACGTGATTTGCGTACAAATATCTCGGTGATAACAGCTTTAAAAATAATTACATAACGCCCACGAGCTTTAAATTCTAACTACGGGTTTTGCAACACCGCTTATTGTGGCCTTACTTAGGTTTCAATTTCATAAGTCTTATTGCCTATTCAATATGTTTAATCTTTACTCTTAAAGTTACTTTAATTTCATGTAATTCATCAGTGAACATTCTACGTAAAAATATTCGCTTCGGTAATTTTACGAACACTTGAAAAGTTTAATAATGAGCGGGAAGAAACATCAGCAAATAATTAAAGTGAAAAATGTATGAAAGAAAAAGGTTTCAATAATAAAACAACAGCTTTGTTGTTTTTCCTTTTTTATTTTATTATATTTTAATTTTATTTAACTGATGAAATAACTGCCGGAATTTATATCTTTCAGAGAATACAGGACTTTCTTATACAATTGTGCAGTATAAGAAGTTGACAACCAATGGTTCTAAATTCACACATATATTATTGAAAGAAACATACGATGATCCATTTCTATATTAAAATATATTTAATCCTACTTTAAAATCTTACTATAGCTAAAGAGTTGTTATTATTTTAAAAAACTATTTAAATTCATTTAATTTAAATTAATTTTGTTAGAAAAATTGTAATCTATCATTGTTTTCAACCCTTGCCTTGTTTTGTATATAACATAGAATTATGTCTAGCCTCCTATTTATCTGATTATATTGGTAGCAACAAAACCAGTCACCGGTTAAATAAAATAAAAAAATATTTAGTCATTGTTTTATTTTTTTAAATATAGTCTACTTAAAAATGTCAGTACAAAACTTAATTCAAATGAAAAGGTTTCTAAATTATAAATAAAACAAACATTTTTTAAAATTTTTCGTTGATGGCTTTAAATGAAAAGCATTAATTATAAATTTAACATTTGTTTCATACTATTTGAGTATTATATTTTTCGACTAGTTACAGAAACAACAGGTGCTTCCTTCCACTTACGGGTTTGAAAATAACTTTTTATTATTAAAAAATAATACTCAAGTGGTAAAAAACAAGTGTTTTATCTAAAATTCAATCATGTCTAACCACAAAGTGGTAGCCGAAACAGTAAATAGCATAAAAGTTTTCCAGTTGAAAATTATGTATTTTGGGGTTTTTTCCATGTAACGTAGTAAAACGGCGTTCCGGCACTTTTTTACACGGATATTTTTTTAAAATTTTATTTTCAAAATCAATTAAACAAAATAATGTTTATGCTTAAAAAATTATAATCTATATTCATATAATTTGTCAAAATGATAGGAAAATTTGCTTTAAATTTTATGTAAATGATATTTGAATATATATTTTTTTAGTATACGAATCGACATGAAGTTAGTTCTGGGACCTTTTTTGATTGAGAAAAAACCCTGCATATACCTAAACATAATCTATTATATTGATCAAGTACTCTATATGCACAGTTGATATTCTCAACTCTATCGTAGCCACGTTCTCAAGACAATCAAAAAGATGAACGAATAGTTTCGCAGTCGGAGCAGTGAGAAGATCTGATTGACTCAACATGTACACAAACAAGTTGACTACAGACAGTCGACTGAAGATAAGTTTACTGGAGACAAGTCGACTATACAGTCAAGCTGAACGGTGTTGAGAGACTGTCTATATAACTATACAGCGGGCGGCAGATGGACCGTGTGACGCTAGTGTTTGCTCAGCTAACGAGCTCGGAGACTTCAGACCGAACGTGTCTAATGAACTGAACGATATTGTAGGGAAAATAATAAAATATTACGAGTTTATGAACTCAAGAGCCTTTTGAATTTCATTTTGAAAGGTAACTGTTTTTCTTTCTTGCAGAAACAAAGGAATAAAGTGCATTGAAGAGAATAAACACATTACTGTGACTGATTGATTTTAACGATTCATTTGTGTAAAAAGGGTGTTTTAGATTGTTTTTTCATTTTTGATACTTAAAAATAAAACACCTGAATTAGTTCAAACTTGTTATAATTTACAACATTTTGAGTATATCCAAATATTTGTTCACAAATCTGGATTATCTCCATTATAGGTGTATTTTTCAAATTATTTTTTTGACATCTCATCAACGATGAAGAAGAATATGGAATTCTGGTCATTTACGGGGCTGACGACCGTCATAGGCTGGTTTAAGTGATCACTTTACACACGTGTAACATTCGCCAGTTCTATCCATTATTTACGACCACACTACTCAAATTTTTGGAAGTTCTATATATATGAACCAATTTTGAAACATTGTTCTTGAATCATTAGATCTTCACTACAGACATCTATTGGTGAGTTGAAAGGAAGCTTTTTATTGAACAGAAACTCTTTTATTAGTATGTGAGGTCCGAATCCTGGATAAAAATTACACACATGAGAAACGCCAGAAAATATCATTTTCATTTTATCATTTCAGTTTTAAATTGACCAGATTTTTTATTTATTTGTTAAAATTTATTTGTTAAAATTACTATTGAATTTAAAAAAAGATCTTAAGTTTTTATTTATAAACAATAACCATTTGTAAGTACGCACCATCCACTTTTTCACACTTATTTAGCCTGGCACTGAAAATTTCAATCACTCGCTGGAGCATTTGTTCACATTAGGTATTAGTGGTAAGATGTGTTAAGATGTTTTTGGCATGTAAATTAAATATATGAAGAAAGAATAGTATTTTGACTACATTTTTAGTGTGTCCAATTACGAGTTATTTTTAAAATTTGACATATCAATTTAGATGAAGATACGTAAAAGATACATAGATTCAAAGAAGTCTGAGTATTTACAGGCTATAAATTATAAACTAAATTAAATAAAAAAATCATGTTTTCTGGCATTTTCCAGTATGTAAAACATCTGAGTTCGAATCTTACATAAAAGGTTTCGGAGCTAAATAAAAGCTTTCTCAATCCAACATAGATGGCTGTTGTGAACCCATATTTACTGTAGTTAGAGATTGATCATAAATGAGTTTCAATAATTTGAGAAGTGTGTTTGTCAATCATGGATAGAATGGTAAATGTTGCACGTGTGTAAAGTGATCACTTAACAAGCCTATGACAGGTCATAAGGCCTGTTAATACCCAGATTTTAATATTCTACTTCTTCAATCTTGAGATGTCATTTTTGACATTTTTTCACAACATTTTGAGTGCGATTAAATAACCATTGAAAAGCCGACTTTTTTACTTATTTTTGGTTGTTTGAAATAAGTTTAAATCAAATTATAAATTAATAACCATATAATGTCAACTTACTTTGAAGTAAACCACTTCTTTTTTAGGATTTAATGATAAATACTAAAGAATGATTTATACCAAATGCTGTTTGCATCGAAACCGATGGAAATTTATACAAATTAAAATAGGGTTAGTGCTGATTTTAAACTATGATTGTCATGAATTGATTCGGATGTCACTATTTGTTTATATCTGTCAATTTTTACTTTTAGTTTTACATGGTAAATACCACTTTTTCTTAAAATCTATTTTGACACGTGTTTCGATGCATTCCCCATCATTTTTGCATTCCACACAGTATTGATGCGGAATGCATTGAAGCTTGTGTCACAATATATTTTAAGAAATAGTGGCATTTACCAAGTAAAACCTAAATAAAAAATAACTTTGATGTGTTGTATGTTATATATTATTTCTTCAAGTATTGATAAGTATTATTTTAAATTGCACTTACCAAATCTATAAGTTGAGACAGACGTAGACCGAGTTTCACCAGTACAGTGTTGTTGTTATTCGTCACCGGTCGGATCAGGCGGTTATAGGTGCTGAGGAGGTCGTCGTACAGTCTCTTGGCGTCAGGATTGCCAGAGCACAGGTGGGCGAACACCAAGATCGAACTGAGGAAGGTCCAGAATGCGCGGGAAACGCCATCACACTTTCTAGTCTCTCCTTTCCAAAATTTTGGCGTTGTGATTTTCATTGTTTTCTTCTATCGTGAAAAAATTATCAGTAAGCCCAACCTAAAAGCAAAGATTTGTTGTTTTTTAATGTTTTTTTTTGTGTACTGAATGGTGTGTTAGATACTGCATTAGATTGTTGAGGTGTGTGTTTTTCTCTTATATTAATTCTGCAACCGCAGTGTTGTGGTAAGTACGTTTGTTTATCGTATTGGACTTCCCGTGTTTAATTCCCAGGGAAGTAAAACTAACTGAAATATTTTTTCTTAAATTTTTAGTATTTTTCTCAATAACTCACTGGACTGTTATTTGAAGTACAGAACTTATCACATACTCTTCCTGTATTGAACAATCAGATAAAAATAATTCACATTTTAATGCAGTGACTTATGCACCTTTGGGTGTGATAAATGGAAATGACTTGATGTTTAGCTTTATAGAATATTGGGCCAAGTCAACGTTTTTTTTTTAAGTTAATAAAATTAAAAATAAGGACACAATCTTGTTACTGTTAAGCAAATCGGGAATCATTTCCGGAACGTCATGTATAGTAGACAAACGTGTTAACCACTTCACTGTGGAGGTGAATCATACAATACAAAATGCAACAGGATTTTATTAGATACAATATGATTTTTATTTCTAAATAAAAATAATATTGATAATTATATACGCCTGTTTTCCAAGATTTTCAGTAACATAATGAGTAAATAAGTATAATTAATTCAATATTAATTCAAATTCATTGAATTTACTTACTTTTAATATGTTATGAATTATGTGCAAAGTTTTACAAAATACCTAAAGGTTTGTAATATTAAAGATGCGTTGTGAATTTCAATTATAAATTTTGTTGTTATACGTAAAAAATAAAAGTTAATTCATCAAATCTGTGTTAAAATCACATAATTTAATAAGAGGAAACTTTAAGGCTGCAAAGATAATTTTTCTGAAAAATCTGATATATTTTATAAAAAAGGCAATAATTGATTTGAATCAGCAAATATTAGTAAAATGAATATATTTGAAATGGAAATTATTTAAACAAACCTAATTCGTTCCGATTTTCCTCCATCCATATCAACGCATCTGTCAAAACATTAAAATCCTCACTTTTAGGTTAGGTCTTCTTTGAACGCCCTGCTCCCGACAAGATGGCGAAACAGCCCCGTTCGGCGAACACAAATCACGAAACCATTGTCGGTTTTCAAAATAAAATGTCTTTCGATACTACTTTTGTACGTTGAGCTAAGGAATTATAATTAGAAACGCAAAGGTAAGAGATATGCCATGTCCCTGTGCGCCAACTCCGCCAAATACGTACACCTACTTAATACGTTGCTATATTCACTACAGTACCGTTACTCAGTTTTCCCGTTTTGCAAGGCGAAATGTAGAGATCCTGTACAACGAACAACTAAGGGGTCGAGGGATATGATGTTGTCTCCTTCTAGACTGAGTGTTGTCCCGCTCTTCCAATGGTATCGTCCCTCTCTATGGAAATATTTAGGAATGAAGGGACGTATAGTCCGTCCGGATAGAAAAATTTAAATGAAATTTCTTGCTTAAATTATAAGTAACACATTTTTTTAGCACTTCACGAAGTGAAGCACTTCACGAAAAACATGTGTTGCATTTATAAATTGATAAGTTCTTACCACAAAACTAATGCCGAAATAGTAAATTACTTTAATTTCCTGATTTTTTCGACTATGAGTAGTTATTTTCACATTGTTCTAAAACTATACAAAATCTCTTTTTTAAATATTTTTTTGTTGCTAAAAATTTGTCATAACGATCCTCAATGAGTGATATCCATTTTTCTCCGCAGGAGATTTAAGGTCATATTATTTATTCAAGTTCACATTTTAGATTTGAGAATCGTTAAAAATCAATCAAATAAAAAAGATGCACAATGGTTTTTATAAAATTGATTCGCTCTTGTAACTAACTGTTGTATTTGCGTTTTGACTAATCTTAAAGGGAGGATTTTGTTAAATGTGGTCACTGCCGTTTATTTTATCTGAAATGTATATTATCTGTTGAGAGCAATCTTATGTTACTTTGCCTTACTTTGCCTTTATTTATTTACAATAAGTAAAATAAGACATTAATTTCAATTATTTAAACAAAATATTTGTATTCAGCTCAATATATGTATATATATAATATATAAGACATAAAAAGTATAGGTAGGTATACTAAGAAAATTTAAACAAAGATAATCTTATCTTAAATATATCATAAAAATAAAATATGAAATAAGACCATAAATGTGAAAAATAATAATAAAATACATTTTAATGGGTCATCCCGTGTTTTATTTTGACCAGTTAAGGTTTCGACTACAATATTGGAGTCCATTTTCAGGGCGTCATATTATTTAAATTTTGTAATAAAATTATTGAATTTCAGTAGCGTTTGCCTGCTTAAATGGTGAAATATATCTAATAATTATAAATTGTTTTATATTTTAATCATATTATAAATTATTGTTTGTGAACCGTAAATAAATTAGTCAATAAAGCCCAGAAAATAACCTTTCCGTGTTTTCAAAAATATCAAAATTATGACCTCTTAAAGTTTTTTTTTAATTTCCGCTAGTTTCGTTTATTTGATTTGAAGAGAGTACAGCCTCTTCGGTCCAGGCATGAAAGTCAAGGATCGATGTCTTTACGCATGCGCAAAGCCATCATACCTATTTTCCAACCAAAACATCTCCATACAGCCATAATCTAACATGTTGTCATGGTAATACCATCCACAGGTTATGAATACTTGACACGACTTAATGTGCCAATCTTTACAACAATCTAAATATTCGTATATATAATTTACATCCGTTACTGTTACAACTGTTAAAATTCCTTTTTTTATCTTTAAAAACTGAATTTAATGAAATGGTTTTGTCGAAACTATATTTTTTATAATTAAAGTATGACTTTGTTTTAAAATTAATATAAAAATATTGAATTATAACTTAATTATAATGTCTACTGGTTTCGAAGCAAACCGCTTCTTTTTCATGAATGATTAATACTAAAACACTATCTACATAACAAAATTCAAAATATTTTGGCCGCTAGGCAAAAGAGGTTGGGTAGATCTCAAGTGGCTTTATTTGTTGTGTTGATTAGCAGTTACATTTAAAAGGGTTGAGGGATGTTGAGTGATTGGAAGCATATTTAATAACGGACTTTTAGAAAAATAGTTTACTTGTGTTTTTATTAGTTGTATATTATTAAAATTATTGTAGTAAAAATAATATTAACAAATTACTTCACAATCTCTCATGACATATTTTATTATTTTTTGACATCTCATAAAAGATGAAGAAGAATATGGAAGTCTGGGCATTTACGGGGCTGATGACCGTCATAGGCTGGTTTAAGTGATCACTTTACATACGTGTAACATTCACCAATTCTACCCATTATTGACAACCACACTACTAAAACTCTTAGAACTTCTATATATATGAACCAATTCAGAAACATTGTTCTGGAATCACTAAAACTTCACTAGAAACATCTATTGGTGAGATAAAAAGAAACTTTTTATCAAGCAAAAGAGTTTCTGAGAGAAGTTTCTTTCTTATAAGAGTTTATATCAGTATGTGAGGTCCAAATCCTGGATTATTATCACATAAGTACATGAGAAATGCCAGAAAATATATTTTCATTTTTATAACTTAAGCTTATAATTTGACCAGTTAATTTATTTACAACATTTTGAGGGTATCCAAATACTTGTTAACAGATTATATTTATATATTTTAAAAAAGAATTACGGGTCTTTAGGAAAATTTTAGGTGATCGATACGGCCCAGGGTGCAATTTGGATTGTCTAGGCCTGCTCTAGGCCTTCTTTCATGCATTATCGTTATGTCATATGGTATGTCGGTCGCACACGTTGACACGCATTTGCATTGTTTGTATGTAGGTGGGTTTAAATATATTGGCAGGCGAAAAATCTTCAATTGAAAAGATAAGATAATGTCTAACAATATTGATAAAAGTTTTTGGCTATTTTAAGATAAAGAAAAATAACCTCTCTCAGTTTGCCTTGATATTTTGTCACTCGATGTCCACTTTGTTCGTGAAAAATGAATAAAGATAAATACAAAGTCAGTTTTCTTTGAAAGTTGTTTTTAAAAAGTTTTTTTTTTTTAAATTTGTGTTTTTTGCATTTTTTGAAAACAATACGTCTTGTTATTTTTTTAATGATTTTAAATAAACGACAAAATATTAATAATTTTATTTGAAATTATAAGGTTTTCCCATTTTTTTTACTTACATTATTTCCCAAGCTTGTTGCTAATTTTTTTATACTTTATTATTTTTACAATGTTTTCCACATTTGGTATTCTCCTTTTTCCTATGGAACCTACTGTTGTTTCTCATCTATATCCTTTCCCATTCAGTAATAAATTTCGTTCAATCCATGTATCTTCACTTATGTCATCTGAATAAACTAATTAACCATATCTTTGATAGGGGGGTAGGCAGAGAGAAAAGAACGCCATATCAATCTGTCTTCAACAATCTTCGCCTCTTCCACATTCATGCATCTCCTCATACAAAGTCGCCTATTTTTTCGACTTTCGATACGTTCAAGTATTTGAAATACTCGGTTATGCCAAGTTTGTCTCGGTCTTCGTCCGCCTCTATTATCAACTACATTCGCCCCATAATTTCATTTTACTGTTATTTCTTCACTCCTCTGATTTACATACCCAAACCATAACAACACACCTTTCTTAATTTTGCCGATAATTCTAGATAATGCATTATTTTCTTAAATCGGGATTTGTTCATCTACCGTACATCGTTTCGCCACACATTCGTCTTAGAGATCGCATTCAGACTGCATTCAGTATACTTTCATCCTTCTTTTACCAACTTCTTGCTTCTCTCCCATGCCACTATACACATGTTGGCACCAGGACTCAGTTGCCAGTTTAGCTTTCGCTGTTGGGTTATTATATTTCATACAATAAAATAGCAGCCATATAGTTTTTTCACTCATTTATTTTATTTGACCAATGACTGGCTTTCGACTTAACCGACATCATCAGACTGGTGTGAGGTTAGACAAAACAAGCAAAAGAGTTCGTCAACAAACGTTTCCAGGTTCACAAATATATTATTTAAATTGACACGCAAAATCCATTTCCAAAATAAAATTTAATCAAATCATACATTAAACCTTTCCCGTAACTTAAAAGTCATTATTATTATAATACAACCCTTAAACTTATTAAATTTAAATTAATTTTGTCAGAACTTTTTTTAGAAAATCATGGTTTTCAACCCCTGCCTTGTTGTGTATATGACATGGAATTTTATAAAAAACGATGAAATCTGATGACAGGTCAAATAAAATAAATGTCGATAAAACTACGTATAGTAATTATTATTGTATTATTTAAAGTTCAGTTTTACAATCTCCTTAACATTCATAGTTCATTTGTGTAATACCACTTTTATAAACACTTATTCCAGACTACCGGTTTCGTAATAATCATTCCATCATCAGGTCATTAAAATAAAATTACCACGGTTTGACATTTATTTTTATTTTTGTTATACTTTTATTTTACTTTCACTTTTGTTATACTTTTATTTTACTTTCATTTTTGTACAAATAAATAAATATTCCGAATCCGGTGGTCACGATCAAGTGTTTATAAAATTTTATGAAAATTAAAATCGGGTTGTGATCCCGTGGTTAGTGTCGCAAACTCTTGAGTTAGGGTTTCTCGGTTCGAACCTACTTTACCACAATTTGATATTTTTTTCCAAATAATGAGATGCTTAGGCTCATAGAAAAAGTATGAAATTTAAGTATTTTTGTAAATTATAAAGACACTTTACAAAAAAAGTGGTATTACACAAAGAGAACTATAAATGATAAGGAGAGTGTTATATTACTATGCCACAATGTTAATAATGTTTTTAATATACAAAACAAATGTCAGTTTAAAATTTAAATATAATGTCTTAATACTTTAATTTGTCTTTTCAGGCTCCAGCTAAACATTCTGGTCTAGTGACGGATGGTGTAAAATTCAAACCGTCAAAAACCTATGTGGAAATGCAGGTGATTCAGTTACCCATATATGATGACAAAAATATAAAGCACCGATTCAAATACTGATAATGATACCAGTGATCATGATTCTCATTTATTCCACATCGTCATCAACTGATGTCCCGAGGATACAAATCTAAAATTTAGATTTTAAGAATATTTTGATTTTTTTTAAATGTGTTACTTGCATTTTTTTCAGCAATACATATAATACAGCTCTTAAACTCATTCAATTAAAATTCATTTTGTCAGAAAAAATATATATCAAATCATGGTTTACCCCTATCTTGTTGTGTATATGACATAGAATTTTGTAAATAACGATGAAACCTGGTGACTGGTCAAATAAAATTAATGTGGATAAAACTACGTAAATAACACTTATTATTATATTATTTCAAATTCAGTTTTACACTCTCCCTATCACTCATAAATCACTTTGTGTAATACCACTTTTATGAAAACTTATTCGTGACTACGGATTTTGAAATAATCATTCCATTATCAGGTCATTGAAATAAAATTATTTTGGTTTGACAATTGTACAAAATTAAATAAACTTTTATTTTTTTTGTAATGAATTTTAATTTTCCTTTTTGTACAAATGTAAAACCCTAATAAATTTATTTATATGTGCTGATGATGAAATGATTATTTCCAAACCAGTGTTTATAAAATTTTATGAAAAAAATACATGTCGGGTAGTGGTTAGCGTCACGGACTCTTGAGTCAAAATAACTCGGTTCGAACCCACTCTACCACAGTTTGATTCCTATTTATAATAATGAGCTGCTTAAGCTCACAGAAAAATTGTATGAAATTGAAGTATTTTTGTAAATGATCAAAACACAAATATTTATTTGCAACATTTTGAGTGTGTCCAAATACTTACCGTCATAATTCCAAAAATTAATTTAAGTGATTAAAATTATTTTGGTAAACCAGCCTATGACGGTCGTCAGCCCCGTAAATGCCCATACTTCCATTTACTTCTTCATCTTTGATGAAAGGTCATAAAATAAAATACAAATATTTATCTTTAAAAATAAAAGTGGTATTACGCAAAGTGAAATATGAATGATAAGGACAGTGTAATATTGTATAATAGTGTTAGCAATGCTTTTCATATAAAAAAAATGTCGGTTCAAAATTAATTTATAATTTTTTAATACTATAACTTGTCTTTTCAGTCTCAAACCAAATATTCAGGTGTTATGACGGATGGCATGAAATCCAAAACTCCAACAACCCCCATGGAAGCAAAGGTGTTTCAGTATCCCAAATATGACGACAAAAGTATACAGCACGATTCAAATACTGACAATGACACCAATGATCCAAAGGGAAAAGAATAGTTACAGTTATTTTAAAAGTAATTTGCAAAATTGAGTTAAATCATTTAAAATAATTTATGATGTTTGACCACAATTTGTTGCACGAATTTTATAAATTGATAGAATCTTCAGGACACAAACTTCTTATATAAAATTAACAACTATAAAATGAAGTGCAACTTCATACTCATTTACTCCACATTGTCAACAACTGATGTCCCAAGAACACAAATCTTAAATTTAGATTTTTGGAAAAAGTGGTATTTACCAAGTGAAATTTGAATTTAAAATGATAAGAATTTTTCAAAAGGGTTAAAAATACCAAATGTATTTGTTACTTTTTATCAAAATTTTTATTTCAATAAAAAAAAACACTTATCTATTTATTTTTATTAAAAACTTTGTCCTGAAATGTGTAGGTCTATTAATTTCATATGGACTATATTGTACTTTATATAACTTACGATGAATAAAGTATTAATATAATAATTATTATAGTGATTATTATCCAGTATTTGGACCTTAAATACAGATGAAAGAGTTTCTGCTCAATAAAAAGCTTATTTCATCTCACCATAGATTTCTCTAGTGAAATTCTCTTGAATTTAAGAACTATTTTTCGAATTTGAACAATATATATGTAGAAGTTTCATGAATTTGAGTAGTGTAATTATGGGTAGAATCGGTGAATGTTACACGTGTATAAAGTGATCACTTAAACCAACTTATGACGGTCGTAAGCCCGTGAATGCCCAGACTACCATATTCTTTTTCATGTATGTTGAGATGTCAAAAAATAATATGAAAAATAACTCCTATAATTGCAGAGTATCCAGATTTGTGAACAAGTATTTGGACACTCTCAAAATGATGTAACTTTGTCTTTAACCACTTTTGATTGGATCTTTTTACTCCAACCGGTTTTTGTCAGCCATTTTGTGTTGAGAGCGTCTTTCCTTAACTATCTACATTTATCGAATATTAAAGTTAAAAATATTAATAATAAATTACCTACAACATTTTAAGTGTGTTTAAATACTTGTTTTGGACACTGAAAATGTTGTAAATAAATTAACTGGTCTAATTATAAGCTTAATAATAAAATAAAAAAATGATGTTTTCTGGCGTTTCTCATGTGTGTGATTATAATCTAGGATTCGGACCTCACATACTAATATAAGAGTTCAATAAAAAGCTCTTCTTCGTCTCACCAATAGATTACTCTTGTGAAGTTCTAGTCATTCAAGAACGATGTTTCTAAATTGGTTCATATATATAAAACTTCCAAGAGTTTAAGTAGTGTGCTTGTCGATAATGGGTAGAATTGGTGAATGTTACACGTACGTAAAGTGATAACTTAAACCAGCTTATGATGGTCGTCAGCCCCGTAAATGCCCATACTTCCATTTACTTCTTCATCTTTGATGAAAGGTCATAAAATAAAATACAAATATTTATCTTTAAAAATAAAAGTGGTATTACGCAAAGTGAAATATGAATGATAAGGACAGTGTAATATTGTATAATAGTGTTAGCAATGCTTTTCATATAAAAAAAATGTCGGTTCAAAATTAATTTATAATTTTTTAATACTATAACTTGTCTTTTCAGTCTCAAACCAAATATTCAGGTGTTATGACGGATGGCATGAAATCCAAAACTCCAACAACCCCCATGGAAGCAAAGGTGTTTCAGTATCCCAAATATGACGACAAAAGTATACAGCACGATTCAAATACTGACAATGACACCAATGATCCAAAGGGAAAAGAATAGTTACAGTTATTTTAAAAGTAATTTGCAAAATTGAGTTAAATCATTTAAAATAATTTATGATGTTTGACCACAATTTGTTGCACGAATTTTATAAATTGATAGAATCTTCAGGACACAAACTTCTTATATAAAATTAACAACTATAAAATGAAGTGAAACTTCATACTCATTTACTCCACATTGTTAACAACTGATGTCCCAAGGACACAAATCTGAAATTTAGATTTTTAGAAAAAGTGGTATTTACCAAGAGAAATTTAAATTTGAAATGATAAAAAATTTTCAAAAGGGAACAAAAATACCAAATGTAATGTTTTTTTATCTAAATTTTTATTTCAATAAAAAAAAACACTTATCTATTTATTTTTATTAAAAACCTTGTTCTGAAGTGTGTAGGTCTATAAATTTCATATGGACTATATTGTACTTTATATAACGTACGATGAATAAAGTATTAATATAATATTTAATGCAGTGATTATACATATTATACAGTATTTGGACCTTAAATACAGATGAAAGAGTTTCTGCTCAAAAAAAGCTTATTTCATCTTACCATAGACGTCTCTAGTGAAATTCTATTGAATTTAAGAACTATTTTTCGAATTTGAACAATATATATGTAGAAGATTCATGAATTTGAGTGTGTAATTATGGGTACAATTGGTGAATGTTACGTGTGTGTAAAGTGATCACTTAAACCAGCTTATGACGGTCGTAAGCCCCGTAAATGCCCAGACTACCATATTCTTTTTCATGTATGTTGACAAAAATAATATGAAAAATAACTCCTATAGTTGCAGAGTATCCAGATTTGTGAACAAGTATTTGGACACGCTCAAAATGATGTAACATTGTCTTTAACCACTTTTGATTGGATCTTTTTACTCCAACCGGTTTCGACAAGAACCTTGTCATCATCAGAGTTAAACATGTACATAAATGTCCCACAATGTATCTGCCAAAATGATTCAAGAAAAAATGAATAAGTTATGTTTTATCTTATCTTACAATGATAATATTGAAACGTTATGTTTATTTATATTTATCTTAGAACGATGAAACATTTAGTAATCTACTTTTATTTTATAATAACGGTATAATATCATCATACCAATGCCAAAGTCGCTAATCTGCAATTTCCAGGTGTAATCAACAATTTGAAAAATAACGCCAAAAATTAACATTTTATTTTTAACTTAGCCGTAAAAAATTCGAGATTTGGATTACATTTGATTATAACATGGCTTTAACTAGACTAATAAGACTAAAAGTAGATTCATATATTTCTAAACATCAATATCGATATCTAAAATATTCATTTTTTAAAAATTTTATATTCTCAACATTGGTTTTGGAATGCCTATATGACAATTAGTCGTGCTCGGTTATGAACTTTGTATAAATTTCAAATTTATTAATTTAAAGTTAAAATACAAAATTATAATGTTTAATTTAATAATACAAATATATTAACATGCCATTTCTAAACTTTGAATCTCAACTATAAAAATTATATTTTTGTACATTTAAGACATTGGTGTTAGAATTCCGACATGACGTGACGGGTCATGCTTTTTGAAGTGATGTAGGTAAATATATTTCCAAAGAGGAAGTTTAAACTCTCCCATATATGAATTTTAATTTGATTACTATAGTATTATTAGAGCAACTAACTCCATATTTTTTTGTAATCATAAAAATTATATAATAAAATGTTTTTATTATTATTATTTTTATTTCAAATCGTTAAATGTTTCAAAGTATTGTTTTTAAGTAAAAGCACAATTTGTCGGTACCGCGAGATCTATGTACTTATACTTGTATGTCAGCACGATATTTTTTTTTGTCTGCCAGTGACATGTTATATATATATATAATAAATGTGGTATTACCACTAGGAGAGGGCGAGACGGTTAAAATTCTCCATTTTCGTTTTTATTTTATTTGTGGATGGCTGCCATCAATCGGCGCTTAAACGTGTATAGAAAAATAGGTTTTGCCTATGACTCAATTATAACTATATATATATATATATATATAAAAAAAAAATATATATATATATATATATATATATATATATATATATATATATATATATATATATATATATATATATATATATATATATATATATATATATCTCAACTCAAGGATTTGAATAAAATTTAATTATAAAAGGAAGCGTTGTATCGGCATCCCCACGCATCGGTTGGCGACGCCTGTGTCTCCCTACGCGTCCTATAAAAATTGGACTTTCGCCCCACACGTCCGCATTGCGGACGCCCCGCGCCGCCGCACCGCCTAGCTATAGTATTTAGGGATATACTATCCTTGTATCGTGGCTTCAATTGGGTAGCAGGACAATAATCCTGATAAATTGCCTTATCCTTTAGCCCACCAATTAACGCATCTCCATTTCAACTCCATGCGGCACCTTCAGACTATCGGAACTATTGCACTGTATATTCACATTTTGAAACATATATTATTGCTCCTAACGTTATGAAGATAACAGAGATACCTACATTAAACTCTTGCCTTTTTTTTCAGTAAGATAATTTTATTTTTAAATTGAATAATTGGGCATTCACTTTGTGATAGTGTCATCAAATTTTCAATTATACTTGGCACCACTTTTTATTTAATTTTAATATTCATGTTCTCACGTTATGCGCAAACATTATCATTTCGTACTATTTTCACTAACATTAAATGGCCGTTAGTAAAAAAAGAATGAACTAAAACACTCTTAATGTTGATAATAAATTAACTTGCCAAATCGAAAGCTAAAATAAATTGAAAATCATGTTTTCAAGCGTTCATTAAGTATGTAAATATAATCCAGGATTCGGACCTCACATACAAATAGAAAGCGACTTTGCTTTAAAAAAGCTTGCCTCATCTCACAAAAGGTGGCTATTGCAAACTCAAATGTACTGTGGCATAATATTGATCAATACTCTTATATCTAGGAGAAACACGAAGTTGTTTAAAAAGTTTATTATCTTAAAATCTGATTTCCGAAAGGCTGCATTAAACAGACAAAAAATGTAATATCTTATATTTGCGAGCAAAAATTCTTTTCAAGTGAGATGAATAATACCTCCGACCTTTCCACGCTCAATGATCTCTCATTTCCCGTCAACTTGGTAAACTTACGTTCGAAAAAATATCACACGTGTCGCAAACACTCACCAATTGAACACTGAACACTCCAACCCTCACTATAAAAATCTCGTAAACTTATATTACGTAACATTATTTCTTGTAATATTACAATAAACATTTCACTTCCGTAAGTTAATGTTGGCATCTTTTCCTGTCACGTGTGATTTTGGTTCAAAATAAGGTCGATTTTTTAGAATTATTAAATATAATATTTTGATGGTGTAAAGGCAAGGGGGATATCTGTCTCAGACCAAATTTTACAGGAGAGCAAAAACAAACTTGTGAAATTAAATGACTCATTAGTTTTATATGCTTTATATCTTAATAAAACTAAATAAGTATTGCAACTACAGCTATATCCTTTTGCTAGATTATAGAATACACTATTTAAGACATTTTGTGGAACAAACATAGAAAAAATAAATAAATTGACATCTATACCCCTTTGCCTTTACACTACCGATTTACAAATCTATTTTTACTTGATACTTACAGTAGAACCTCTCATAACGAACACCTCTCGAAAAACGTTATGAAACTCTATTGGTTCGCGTGGTACATAAAGCGTCTGCTCTCAACACATGCTTCCTATTAACTATAAAGCTTGTGAAATTAATTCGTATGGCATGATCTCCGGGTGAATTATGACAGAAACGCACGCCAGAAGGTGACCCGTGTCCTTAAAGGCTTACATGGTAATGCTGAATAAAGCTTATCCCTCTAAACTTTGCCACGAGCTTTTCCAATTTTTACTGTACTTTAAGATGTGGATTTTTTATTATTTTGTTACTGTACTTTTAGATGTATTGTACTTTGTCTGCCTCCGTAGTATAATGTTTAGAATTCCCGGCTGTACGGTAGTACTCGAGATCCCGGGTTCGATTCCCAGGGGGGTCAAATAAATAAAAGTAATTTTTCACTCTAATAACTATTCAATATTACTCTGGACTGGTACCTGAAGCGAAGGGCTGTTCACATTTCTTTCATATGTTAACAATCAAGATAAAATTGCGTTTATATCATGTAAGCGATAAACATACATTTTGTAATAGTTGATATAAATATTCAAAATATTGATAATAATATTAAGATTTAACACTGTCCCTATCATTCATCGTTGACTTTGTGTAATACCATTTAATAAACACTAATTCGTGACTACCGGTTTCAGAATGATCCTGCCTATATCCAGCAGTGGAGGTAAGAGGGCTCATAAAGAAGAAGAAAATAAATGTTTCACCGTTATAATTTTATTTTAATGACCTGATGATAAAATTAATGTTCCGAAACCGGTAGTCACCAATTAGTGTTTAGTGATGTGGTATTAGGTACACAAAGTGAACGATGAATGATAAGGAGAGTATTATTTTAAGACATCTCATGAAAGATGAAAAAGAATATCGATGTCTGGGCATTTACGGGGCTGACGACCGTCATATGCCTTAAGTAATCACTTTACACATGTGTAACATTCACCAATTCTACCCATTATTGACAACCACACTTCTCAATTTTTTGGAAGTTCTGTATGTATGAATCAATTTTGAAACTTATTCTTACGAAATTATTCTTAAATCACTAGAACTTCACTAAAGACATCTATTGGTGAGATGAAAAGAAGTTTTTTATTGCGCAGAAACTCTTTTATTAGTATGTTATCCATTATTATTCCATATTCTTCTTCATCTTTGATGAGATGTCAAAAAATAATATGAAAATAACTCCTGTAATTGGAGATAATCTTGATTTTGTGAACAAGTATTTGGACACACTCAAAATGTTGTAGATAAGGAGAGTGTTATATTACCATACCACAATGTTAACAATGCTTTAAATATAAAAATTGTATAAGGATTTGTTCTCAAGAAATACGCGGTACTTGTATCGCCTGCATCGGAAATAAATTCACGTTCCTATGTACGAGTGAGTATTATGTAGAACGTGTATTGTACAAAGCAGTACATAATAGATAATATGGGAAAATGTAAAGTTACTTTATTCCAGTACTTTATTCATGCACTGTCAGTGTACATATAGCGAGTGGTGAACCGATATGAAATATTTTGTTGTATAATGAATGCTGGGGGAGGTTCAGTATGGGAGGTACTCGTATTTTATGGAGTTTTCAGTAAAAGCTGATGTTGCTCAATAAGTATACACATTTATTAATGCGGAATAAACGAGATATTTCAGAAATCAATGCTTTCATCTTTTCTATTCATTTTAAAATAAGATAATAAGAATATAAAAAAACTAACAGTCATCATTCTACTGTTGATCTGAGGATATAATAGTTTTAATGAAACCGGTAAAATGAACAGTGGCGTGTATCAAACACTCAATTGAAACGCGTCACAAATCATATTTCGCTCACTCCTTTCAAAAACGTCATAAATAAAAAAAAAATCGTCTGTTATTAGTTGTGCGTGTTTCCGGAATGTCCAGAAAATGTTCTTTATCCTGGCAAAAGAGACATATTTTTAACTTAATATGTACTTAATGAAGAAAAAACTTTCAGGTTTTACCTAAAAAGATCTGTTACACAGTAAAAAGTTCAATAAGTGGCTTGATATTTATGTATTATATTTTTAAACTTTAAAAACGTTCTCCTGAAAAATCAAGTTTTTCGATTTATGACGTTGTTGAAAAGAGTGAGCGATATGTTAATAAAAGTAGAATTCAATCCAATAACCGTGTTTAATTTTGGATATATTACCCAACTATTCAAGGAGAGTGTTATCGATAATTTATATTATTATCTGGTAAACAAAATTTCTGGATTTTTCCCAATGATAAGACACAGGTACCACTACGAAGGAGTTTAGCGAGACTGATTGTCATTAAAATTCATCCAGAAAATGAAATTACAATTTACTTTTGTTCCTAAAAATGAATACTTGGTAACATGATTCATTACTCTCAGAAATGGAAGTAAGAAAACTCCGCGTAAAGTTTTCTTGTAAATTCCTTATCTAGAAATGAATTTTTCAATTGTTAAGTGTTGCTTCAGAGGTATTCCGAAGAATAAATTGGAAGTCTTATTAAACGCTAAAGTTTTCCCCGCTTAAAGAAAACACTCTAAATTATTTTATAACTTATTCGGACTTTGAGATTTGAGAAAAAATATTTACTGACTCTACCATATACTGCGCAAAGAATCATTATTTATTTTTAATGGGGCGGACAATGTAAATGAAGGTCTTGAGATTGATCAGCGTTTAGAGGAAGGCAGCTGAGTTATAAATATAAGTTCACAAACCATCATGACGCTTTCCCATAGTGGTAGGCAGAGAGAATAGAACGCCACCTCAATCGGTCTTCGCAAACAGTTCATGCATTGTTCACATTCATGCAGGCGCCGCGGCGCGCCGCGGCGTAGTTGGGTAGACGCTCGACTGCGAAATTGGCCCGCCAATTGCGAAATAAATTTAAAAAAATATTTATTTTCAATGGATCTGGGCGTTTTTAATGTATTTTCACATTAACCTTAACCTCACATTAACCATCACAGTATCCTTATCCTTTGCGGGTTATTCCTTTTTAAAAAAAGGCATCTCCGCATACATACCCGGTGATTATTTTGACTTGTAACCTGACCACTATTTATTATATATTTGGTATTTCAAATACTTGATCATGCCAATTTTTTTTGGGTCTTTTCCTGGTCTTATCATTAAGTATTTGCCTCATAAATTTATTTTACTTTTCTTGCGTAACTCATTTGTTTGGAGGGCCATCATTTAATTTACACCGAACTATCTCCAAACACTTTCTTCAATTTAAAGGTTTACTGATATTCCAGAAAATAGGAAATAAAAAAAAACTTGAAAATAGGAAGCATAAACTAAATACGTACAAAAGTGTGTTGGGCTGTGGTCCCGTGGTAAAAGTCATGGACTCTTGAGTCAGAGTTTCTCAGTTTGAACCAACTCTACTACAATTTGATACCTATTTCTAATAATGAGCCCAGAAACACATAAATAGTATGAAATTGAAGTATTTTTGTAAATAATCAAAACAAAAATAAATATATTTTGAACTTTAAAAAATGCGTTTAGAGTTGATAAATAAAAATTTTCTATACTTAAAATTTTATTGTATTTCAACACCGGATTACTGATTGGAAAAGCAGCAACGATCTCCTGCAAAAGTAATAAATCGAAAGGATAATTCATAACTGAACCTCAATCATGTCATCAGTTTTACAAGTCACTTAAACATAAGCATTAAAAGTCCCTATAAAATCCAATTTTAAAAGTAAATCTGTGTTTTTAATTTAATAAGTTTTAATTTGTGAATATGAAATAATCACAATTTTTTTTTCATCGCAATTTAAAATCAATTTGAAATATAAGCGAGTGAAAAATAATGGTTTTAGAATTGTATAATATTCTCTCGGCTGAAATATCTTCATTAGGAATCCACATTATTACGTTTCTAGTCATTTATCTTCGGGAAAAATTATATTAGGTTTGTTCCTCACAATTCCGCCAGCAATAAACATCTGAAGTGCAAAAGACGCCACGGAAACAAATATAATAATATCGTCGTGAACTACGCTTGTAATTAATTGTTTGTTCTCTCATCCACTTCTTCGTCTTTAGTAAGGACAGTGGTGGCCAACCACAAACACACCATTCTTCCAATTTTTCATAAAAAAGTTTAGATGTGGAGGTCCTCACCAAACAGTTACATTTCCAAAATTGCACAAAAAATCCTTTAAATACTACTACTACTACTACTACTACTACTACTACTACTACTACTACTACTACTACTACTACTACTACTACTACTACTACTACTACTACTACTACTACTACTACTACTACTACTACTACTACTACTACTACTACTACTACTACTACTACTACTACTACTACTACTACTACTACTACTACTACTACTACTACTACTACTACTACTACTACTACTACTACTACTACTACTACTACTACTACTACTACTACTACTACTACTACTACTACTACTACTACTACTACTACTACTACTACTACTACTACTACTACTACTACTACTACTACTACTACTACTACTACTACTACTACCATCACGCCGTTTCCCCGCAGGGGTAGGCAGAGAGGATAGAACTCCACACTCTTCTGTCCTGACATACACTCCTCGCCTCCTTCACATCCATACATCTAGCCATACATGCCCTCCGATTACGCAGACTTTTGACACCGCCAGATTTTAGGTTCTGATTGATCTGATCGTGCCAAGTCTTTTTCGTTCGTCCACGTTCTGTTTTAACATGTCCATACCACCGCAAAGAACTCTTCCTAATCTTTTCAATTATTCCTCGTTCAGCCTTACATTCCTACGAAATACGAATAAAAAATACGAAATCAAATACGAATCTGTTATTATTACTGTATTCTATCAAAATATTGATAAAGATGCGACAAAACGTGACCTAAAATCGCACCAAAATGTAACAATTTTACAAGCTAAAATTCCTGATTACTTAAAATCCTTTATAATAGAAATGTAACGTTTTGGTGAGGACCTTCGCAGATGCGCTAAGCATGATATTTACATTCTTACTAACTAATTAACCATCACACCGCTTCCTCACAGGAGTAAGCAGAGAGAATAGAACGTCACACCACTCTGTCGTTGTAAACATTCTTTGCCTCTTCCACGTTCATGCATCAATAGTTTAGAGACTAGATGGAATGTGTATTTGATTACGCATTTTTTTCAATTTTTGCGCGGTATGATCGATAATCCTGAAATTATCCGGAGCATTGGTCTGTATGTTCCCAATAGTTACCTAAGACAGCGTCGGCATATTGTTTCACATTCCTATACACAGGACCAACCTGCCGATGGTTTTGCCTGTAGGAAGAGCTACCGCTATGTTGAACAATATCACATTGGATATTGACATGTTCCATGTGTCCGAAGGAGTTTTCCGAAGCGGGATTCTTCTACACATTTAACAAGAGTCTTCTTGCTTACTTTTTAATTTGTTTTTTTTTTTAATGTATACGCATTGAATATTTGTTTGTAATGTATATTTTAATTATTGAATAAATTGAATTGAATCTCCTCTAACTTTCTAACATTCATTTTTATGGTTGTTAAATAGGGATCAGGCAGTGACAAACACAGATAATTAATTAGGATGCGCAGTGAGGTAGGTAGTAAGGTAAGCTAGGTACTACCTTAAAAAGGTAGGGTAAGAAGTGGTTGCGTTTTCATGTCTCGTGGGTAAGTTAGAATAGTCACTGCCTTTATGGAATGCATGCATCTGGGATCAGGGTTGGACGAAAAGGAATATCTTAATCGAGCAATTTTATAGATAAATTTACGACATTTCAAAACATATATGTATTATTAGAGCACTAATCTACAATAGTAAACTGATATTTTGAAATTTTACAAAATGTTTTTATTTTTATTTTTATTTTTAAAAACGATAACCTAAATTGAATTGTATCACATAATTTCTTAAGGCGGGGCAATCGATAGCCCGCAACTAATTTTCTTTATTCCCAGATAACATTTGACGTAATTATTTTTTTTGCTTAAAACGCCGTTTTTGTGTTGAATTTTTTTTCCGTACGGTTTTGAGAAGAAAAGATTTATTGAAAGGTAAGGAATTTAAAAATATATAAAAAAAACTAACTAACTAACCATCACACCGCTTCCCCGCAGGGGTAGACAGAGAAAATCGAACGCCACACCACTCTGTCGTTGCAAACATTCTTCGCCTCTTCTACATTCATGCATCTCCTCACACATACTCGACGATTATTACGACTTCTGACCCGGCCGCTTTCATGTATTTGACATACCTGATTGTGCCAAGTTTTCCTCGGTCTTCCTCTGTTTCTTTCCCAAATATATTCGCCTTATAAATTTGTTTAACCATTATTTGCTCACTCATACGTTCCACATGTCTAAACCATCTCAACACACCTAAATAATGAATAAATTTATATTCTAAAAAAATGTGAGGATACATGTGTGTCATTTCACGTGGCCGGTCGCGTACTGAATTGTATATTTGAGAGTTCTCCTTTATTTGCCGCTCTAACTGGCACTCGCTTCTACAGTTAAAAGTGAAGTAAACACTGCATTAATCCAATGCAGTATTAGATATACCAAAAATGATTATAAAAACGAATTATATTTGATCTATCATTAATTTCTATGATGATAATATAAATTTATTATAATATTTTAAAACCATAGTTAAATACCAATAAACATTTATTTTACAGGGTTAAAATTATAACGCAATCTTCAAGGATCTTCGATATTCATTGTCGATCGTTAAAAGTAGATTATCAAACCAATTAATGCGGTAATACCCGGTTTAATATAATTTAAATATATTATACCAATTACCGTTAGTAAATAATAACACGTTCTCGTTAAGCTGTGGAATAAATTAAACTTGAATTTTCTCCTAGACAATTATAAACAAAGATAGAACCTTGTAGCACTCTATGGCTTGCCGTGAGCAGAATAAATAATTACGTGAACGGTCTATGCGAAACCTTTCACGTAAACTAAATTCAGAGCCCACTATTAGAGCATAAACTGTACAACTGGTTCTGCGAAGAAAAAGTAGAAATTATTATCACCAATAAAATAAATTGATACACAAGATATTTTTTCTTCCGAATAATGTAGTTTTTATCGAAATTGAGTTATTAATTATATCGTAAATGCGAGTTTAATTCGAGTAATGGTTATGTTTGTCCGCCCGTTAGCGCTTTTACATACTATGGTGGAGGTTCACTGTTCGATTCCCAGGAGAGTTAAAATAAATATAAGCAATTTTTCATGCCAATATTTATTTAATATTACCCTAAATCGGTACCTGACGCACAGGGCTGATAACCTTTTCTTTCGTGTATTTAATAATGTAAATAACTGTGTTTTTTTTTAAAATACAGTGCCTTATGCACCATTAAGTGGAGATGAGGGTTAGAAGAGAATCCAGACTAGAATGGTGTAAAGCATTCATCAAAGCATTTTCAACTTGATTTTGATCATATGAAGATTTTCAGTCCTGCCTTCCATAACTGGGACATATTATATAATATTATGTAGGGAAAAAAATATGACAGAAATGGCTGAGAAATTCGATGTTACATACCCGTACATGCTCTTGCATGTGTTATGACATATATAATAGATGATATATATAATATAATAGAATGGTACCGATGCTTAGGGCTGATTGCGTTTTAAAAAAAATGCTTTTATTTTTCACCTTGCTTATTATGTACAAGGTTCATAGTTTATGTGGATTTCTTTTTTTTGTATCTAATATTATGTTTTTATTTTAATCTGCATTGGGATCAGGAGAGATCATCTAGTGTGGGTCAATCAGGAACATCTCAAACAAAGATGATAACCTTTCATTCGTGCATTTAGTATCTATCAAAATAACACAACTTTTTTTTCCGCACAGCGCTGTATGCAGAATAAGAAGAAGAATTTTATTTCCAGGGGTATAAAAGAGTAGGTTGTACAAATAATTTTTGGCCATGGTTTAGATTTTATCGGCAATTTTCTTTTCAAAATCTCAAAATAAGTTCGTTATAAAACATCGTCGGAGTTTCACGAGATTCAACAAAGGAACAGTGTTTAGCAGTATAATAATGACATGAACAGCGAGCGCAGCAGTGTTGTTCTCGACAAAGAAATGTTTGAACTGTTTTTAACGCTCCCGCGCTTTTGTTCCACTAATTTGGTTAAAACTTTCTGAGAAATTGAGTTGTCATAATGTCCTTCTAGAACGTGAAATTTTTTTGTGCGTATTTAATTGGATTGCCTTCCGAAAATTCTATGATGAGAATAATCAATTCGCAGATGCTAATAATGTGTCATTTAATGTCAAAATATTTTACTATCAATATTGAAAAGGTTGTTTAAGAAAGGTTGAACATGTGGAGCAAATGAATGATGAGAGAATAAATAAAAGTTTATTTTCTTATTATACTTATTTACAGAGATTTTACTGAATTTTATGAGTAGGCTCGAACCCTTATTTTTTTCGATACTTTGAATCCAATTCCATTCATCCATTTAATTATTAAAAATACATCAAAGATTCAAGAACAATGTTTCAAAATTGGTTCATATATGTATATAGAACTTCCAAGAATTTGAGTAGTGTGGTTGTCGAAAATGGATAGAATTGGTGAATATTACACGTGTTTAATGAGATCACTTAACCTAGCCTATGACGGTCGACAGCCGACAGCCGTTAATGCCCAGACTTCCATGTTCTTCTTCATTTTTGTTATTTTTTTTTGTAGACATATGATATTTTGTGAATTTACATAAAAACATATAGAATGTCTTGAAGTAAATTAGTGTCCTTTTTTTATTAAGAAAAAAATGTACAGCGGTAAAGTAAAGACACAAATTGTACATTTAAATTTAAACGAACTTTAGTTACGTAAAGAAAAAGGGAAGAAAACAGAAACAAGATTTTGTATGAAGCGAGCGATGTAAGACTTTGTGATGGAGATTTATCGTAGAAATTTCGTCGTTTTTTGTGGAAATCTTCTGGATTCTACTGATAAGCCTCACAAGAGTAGATCACGTACGAGGACAGGATTACCTACGTTCTCCCTACTCTATGTGTGTGTTATCATTATTCCATGATTTTATGGGTTGTTGGTATAATCATTACAATTATTACTGTATAATTATTGGATTATTAGTATAATCATTTCTCTGTGTGTGATCATTACGAAATTATATTGTGTCGAGTTGTGGTTCCGTTGTTAGTGTCGCGGACTCTGAAATTTAAAGTTTTGATTTTCACCTGTATATGAAAACATTTGTTAATTTTCGAAACTAGCCATGTATTAAAAAATAAAACTTATTAAGTGGTTTATGACCAGTGTTTAATTTAAAAAAAAATAATAACATGTCATTACACAAAGTTTATGCCGAATTAATAAATAATATTTTATGTTTATATTATTCCACTAAATTGATACCAAATGAAAAAATAAAGTCATCTCCTTCTTCTTCTTATTATAGGCCTGGTAGCCTTTAATAATAAAAAATAAAGTAATAACAATAAAAATATTATATTGGGATAATTTATATAGCGTCATTTTCGTAAAATATTACCTCAAGGGCGCTTCACTGTGAATGAATTGGGGAAAATATTATGGTATAAATGATAAATAGTATATATATATATATATATATATATATATATATATATATATATTATATATATATATATATATATATATATATATATATATATATATATATATATACATATATATATATATATATATATATATATATATATATATATATATATATATATATGTATATATATATATATATATATATATATATATATATATATATATATATATATATATATATATATATGTATATTTATTTATACATATATAAATATATATATATATATATATATATATATATATATATATATATATATATATATATATATATATATATATATATATATATATATATATATACATATATATATATATATATATATATATATATATATATATATATATATATATATATATATATATATATATATATATATATATATATATATATATATATATATATATATATATATATATATATATATATATATATATATATATATATATATATATATATTTATATATATATTTATATATATATATATATATATATATATAAATATATATATATATATATATATATATATATATATATATATATATATATATATATATATATATATTTATATATATATATATATATATATATATATATATATATATATATATATATATATATATATATATATATATATATATAAATATATATATATATTGGTATAGTGATTCAAGAACAAGGTTTCTAAATTGGTTCATATATTTAGCTTCCAAGAATTTGAGTAGTGTGGTTGTCAATAATGGGTAGAATTGGTGAATGTTACACTTGTGTAAAGTGTTCACTTAAACCAGCCTATGACGGTCATCAGCCTCGTAAATGCCCAGACTTCCATATTCTTCTTCATCTTTGATGAGATGTCAAAAAATAATATGGTATAAATGATTTAGAAAACAAATGTGTATTTAGTTTTGTTTTTTCTTAAGATCTTTTCACTCTCACTATTTCTAACCATTGGTAGAAAAGTATTCCACGCTATTGGCACCGCAACAGCAAAGGCACGCTCGCCAAATTTAGTGCGCTGGTTGCGAGCTGGTAAGATCACTCTGCCCATTGCAGTTGTTGTAGCCGATCGAATCGTGAGACGTCTATCAAATGTAAAGTATATAGTAAAGATGACATTAAGAAAAATAAAATAAAATAACGGTCGTAAACACCCTGTACAATTTTTACTACATCGCTTGATAACTTGTCAGTTAAGAAAGTAACAAGACTGACGTTTAACTAATAGCTCAATTTTTTGTAATAGAAACCCGTGTTGGGTGTTTTTTGCAAAGATAACTTATTTTCGCGGGTAATTTGTAAAAGTCTGTAAGGAAATGTATTACGTGATAGTAGCGATATCTAAATCGGTGCCTACAAAAATGCACAACGTAGCGTATATTCGAAAATGATGAATATCACAACTCGGTAATATATTTTATTTTTTGGGCGTACATCAGATTTCTTTGAATAACGCCGTCGAAATTGAATCAAATCTGTATTTTATATATCGCTCACTCCTTTCAAGAACGTCATAAATCAAAAATTGTCAATTTTCAGTTGTGCATGTTTTCGGAATGCCCAGAAAATGTACTGTATCCCAGCAAAAGCTGCACATCTTTAACTTAATATTTACCCGCTCCAGGGCTGAAAGTGTTGTTTTTGCATTTTGAAGAAAAGGTGTTGTTTAATTATTTTTTGAAATATACTAAATATTTTTCAAATGGAGAAAAAACCTTCAGGTTTTACCTAAAAAGATCTGTTGCACAGTAAAAAGTTCAATAAGTGGCTTGATATTTATTTTTAGTACATTGTGTTATATTTTTAAACTTTAAAAACGATCTCCTGAAAAATCTAGTTTTTTGATTTATGACGTTCTTGAAAGGAGTGAGCGATATGTTTCCACGGTAATAGAGTATTTCAGCTAAAAGAGTATTTCTTTATTAGATGTTGTTTTTTATATTTTATTTTATTTATTTAACAGACAAACCTATTAACTATACATTCATAAAAAAACATCACTTACAAAATGTTAAAATATTTTATACCCACAAGCATTACGATATTATACTTATAACTAATATATGCTTTATTTTTTCCCATTTAAACAGTCTAAGCCACAGCTACATATGGCTGGCTATAGCTAGTAATAAAAAAATCTCATAAGATGAAATTAATAAATATGAATTGCTTACAATTTTCTTATTTATTAATATTTTATGACACATAATCACAGTGTTAAATTATTAAGTATAAATTTAAGAAAAATGGCTTGACAAAAAAGATTACTTCGCTAATTTTAAAACTACGAGTATGTATTTTGAACAATTAACTCAAGATATAGATGTATCAGAAACATGTTCAATTGATAGATTAAGATATTAAATTGACTTGAGTCTGTGGCACGAAAATTCTATTAAAAATGAGAGATAGCGATTAAAACCAAAAAAACCTTCAAACGACTGTATAAATTGAATAAGGGTTTTACAGATTCCCAAGTTGAAATTCAAATTTTATCTTTATTTCATTTTAAATCTCTAGAAAAAAAATCAATGCGAATTCGATTTAAAAATGTAAATCTCATCGTTACGAGAAAATTACAGTAAAATTTTGTATCTGAACGCTTTCTCAACTTAAATGTATTTAAGATTAAAATGCCATCTACAAAATTATTTTTCTGCGTTCAAACATTGATAAATCTCAACGAATGAATGAAATCAAATCAAAGTTTTTTTTGGAATGAAAACAAAAAAATATTACTCGAATTTTTTATGCTTATTTTTTTCCTACTTAATGATAAAATCACGACTCCTTGGTCCTTATGTTTTTTTTAATTGAAAAAAAATTAAAATAATGCATTGCATTTAAATTGGGCTAAATTATCAAGCATTCTTAATTGTTTACGTGAGCAGCATAAAAATACAAAATTTGTCCTTAAAATAAAATTTTGTGTTTATACATCTTTATGTAAAAAAAGTTTTGTTCATATTACGTCGTGTTTAAAAAAAGAGAAAAAAAACACACCGCCACGTAAATATAAACCTAAAAAGCCTGCATACACTATCCCAAGGCTTTCAATTCCTGGATGGATGTAACTTTTAGTCAGTTCTACATCAGCACGTTACTTTAAAAGGTAGCAAACATATACTAATAACACTCGGTATGTATAAAATAAGATTCAAGGGTAAAACTGAAACCGTGAGTACTCCGAACTGAAAAAAGGAAAAAAAAAAGATTAATTAATTTCCCACACCGATGGTTTTCTATACCTGGATATCAGACCAGAACGATTTTCATTGCGGGTTTTTCTTTTCGCGAGGATCAGAGATCGGATTTATGGAACGGAAGGAATTTTTAAAGTAAACCGCTCTTTAGGTGCTCTTATTCGAAAGCTTTCTTCTGTGTGAACACACCCGCTACGGGTGTTTGCTAAGGGTGGAATCGCGTGATTGGGAAGACTAATCTATGAGGAGTCGAAGA